>NC_071259.1:792791-1002791 GCF_023375685.1 Ictalurus furcatus | reverse complement strand
GTTGCAGCTTTCTCCCCTTTAAAAGAAGAAAAGAAAAGAAATAAGACTTTAGTTTTCGTATGAAACAAGACACAGATACACTGTGAGCTCTGTCTGTAATTGTGTTGGACAATGCAGAGATTTTACTGGTTGATAAAGAAGTACAGATCACGTACTGGTCTCGTAGTAGTCGTAAACCTTCACAACAGCTGGTTTCAGTTTCTCCACTGGAGCCCTCTGCGGGATCGTCAGGGTGTACACCTTCTCCTCTCCTTTTCGCAGCTAAATCCCACAGAGATATTAAACAAAATTATTTCTGTTCACAACGTACAAATAAACCCACACTATGCTTCAATTTTACTGCACTACCACTGCACGGCCCTGCAGGAGTACGGGGTGCAATAACTAAAATCTATTTTATTTAACGTTTTATCCGCACTTTATTACACTCAGAGGTAAAGCTGTAATTGTAAGCGTTCTGACATTTATAGAACAGAAGAGTTTACTCTTTGTGGTTTTCCTGTAATGTGACAAGCTGTGTTTTATTTGTCTTAATAACTTGGAGAAAAATGGCGGCTGAATAAGAAAACGGACGCCGGTGAGGGAACGACTGTTTATACTGTAGATGCTATAATGTAAATGATGACATGAACATGTATTGTTTAGAACCCTTAGGGATTCTTCTGCCAGCTCTCTGGGGTAATCTTTATAGGTTCTACGTGTTCAGGGTGTTTGCCTATCAGTAAAAGTCCCACACGAGAACCCTAATAGGAAGCTAACAAACTTTTTTTAATGATATTATGTTCATTAGAGAAAACCGAATGAAGACCCAAGCATGAAAAAATGTTTTGTATTGTTCTGGTTTAAATTTAAATCTAAAATGACCTGAACGTGAGGGTTAATGAGGTCTTAGACAAATCCAGTGTTTTAGTAAACTTTGTGTTTGTGTGTGTGTGTGTGTGTGTGTGTGTGTGTGTTCTTACTTTATTCAGGTAGATAACTGCATTGCACCCAATTTGATCCACGCGTTTCACAACTCCATTCTTTGACTGCGATACAGATGATCAGAATAAAAACTGAACCATCAGTATGATAAGTGGTCAATGAGCTGATGTTTGGAACAATGGGTCGGTTTCACCATGGCTCAACAACATATAAGTAAGTGTATTATAAGTATTTAGATCAGTCTTCATGCATTACACTTCCAGTTAAAGGTTTACGTTACGTTTGAATTGCTGTTCACAAGCTGCACAGACGTCGTGTCCACCCTGAATCCTGAAAGAGGCTTGACATCGATGATCACCATGTTGGTCTCCAAACGCTGACCGTTATACCTGAAGTTAAAAATTAAAATCATTAATCACTCACATTCTCCTCATTTATTCTGAAGTACCTGAGTAACACATTACATATACAATCATCACAGCTTTCCAAAAGTAACTTCTGGAAGTTATGATAAACTAATCTAACATTATCCTCACACTGTGTTTATTATTTAACGATGAAACTGAAATTATTATTTAAATTTATACATTGACTCTTTTTTTTTATACTACAAGAGATAACTCAATTAAATTCCTTTGTGTTCCTCATTTTGTCCTTAAGGCACGTAAACACTTCTAATCAATTCTATTATTATTATATAGCATGTACTAACAGCGATTATTCTTGATTCATTCTTGTAGATTATGGAGTTGCAGTAGAACTCACTTGACAGTAATGGTCACTTCCAGAGGTTGATTTGGGACCCTGCAGATTCCAGACGCTGAGGCCGAGATGATGAATGAAGAGCGGTCAGGAGGAGGAGGGATGTTGTAGCGCAAAGTGAACTAGAAGAAGAAAAAAAACCATACGATTAGCACAACCCATCTACCCAAACTGACCCTCTGAGAGCCTGCTTAATTAATAAAGGAACTGAAGTGAGTAAGTAATGTGGGAAATGGTGATGTACAGACCTGCACGTACACACAGCCTTTCCCTTTTGCTTTGACGTTGTAATCTCCAGGAACCTCCTGCAGCTTGCTCTTCTGATACTGCAGCCTGTTACTCTGATTGATGGTAAACGTGGTAATCACCCCTGATGGTGATGTTATAGTAACATTAACACCTCCTGCTGGACTGTAGGTGGCGAGACTGTATTTCGCCAGAGCCTGGAGAGCCACGACAGTGTCCTGTATGGATGGAAGAGAGTATATATATATATATATATATATATATATATATATATATATATATATATATATATATATAGTGCCCTTCACTAATATTGGCACCCTTGGTAAATATGAGTAAAGGCGGCTGTGGAAAATTGTCTTTATTGTTTAACCTTTTGATCTTTTGTTTTAAAGAACCACAAAAATACTCCGCTCTCATGGATATCAAACAATTGCAAACAAAGCACATGTTTATAAAAAAGTATATCTTCGTTAAATATATGTGTTTCACAATTATTGGCCCCCTTTTAGTCAATACTTTGTGCTAGCTCCCGTTGCCAAGATAACAGCTATGAGGCTTGTCCTATAATGCCTGATGAGGTTGGAGAATGCATGGCAAGGGATCTGAGACCGTTCCTCCATACAGAATTTCCATATCCATATCCATAACATTTCCAATTGACTGGAACTTCTTAATTATTGCCCTGATGGTGGAAATGGGCATTTTCAATGCTTGAGTTTTTTTCTTATAGTCACTTCCCCTTTTGTGAAGTTCAACAACCTTTTGCTGCACATCACAGCTATATTCCTCGGTCTTTCCCATTGCGATGAATGACTAATGGAATTTGCCCATTTATTTTCATTCTATTTAACAAAGGTTATTTTTGATAAACCTGTGTTGTGTTTGAAATTAATCAATATCCATGAGAGTCGAGTATTTTTGTGAATTTTTGAACAAAAGATCAAAAGGTTAAACAATAAAGACAATTCCTCACAGCCTTCTTTACTCATATTTACCAAGGGTGTCGATATTAATGGAGGGCACTGTATATACATATATAATATGTGCCCTTACATATATATTATACACCTTTAAATCACTACAGTATTAAACATTATTTGGATTTTTGTTCTCCCAGTCCAACATGGCTGACAGTGACAGACACTTCTCAAATATTTCTGTCTAAACTTTCTGAACAAAAGCTGTTTATTTTTTTTTTTTTAATTTTAAATGAGTAATCATATACTTTAACTTTAAACAGAAACCGCTGTATTTGTTAAAGACTGCTCTATTTTATTTTTTATTCATTTAAAAATTGTATTTACAATTCAGAATAAAATTTTGGACAAAAGGATAAAAGCTTCTGCTAAATGTTTAAATATACACTACCGGTCAAAAGTGTAGACTCATTCTTTATTTGAATTTTTTTTCCACATTATATAATAATAATAAAGTCATCAATACTCTGGAATAACACAAATGGAACTATGGGAATTATGTTGTGATAAAAATCCAAAATATATCAAAATAATTGAGTATTTTAGAATCTTCGAAGTAGACGCCCTTTTTGCCTAGAATTTCCAGAAATGCATTCTTGGCATTTTCTCACCCGATTTCTTGAGGAATTTCCCTGAGTTGCTTTTTAAACAGTATTAAAGGAGTTCCCACCTACGCTGGACTCCTATATATATATATATATATATATATATATATATATAGGATATATACAGTCACATTTCTAAAACACTGCTCTGTGCAATGCTGTGTTACCACGTTAAAATTTACCCATGGTAATGATTAGAAATAAAATCGTAGGTCCGAACTACATTTATGCTGTGCAAGCATAGTGCTGGATTTACACAAAAAAGAAATATACTGGCTACAAAGCAGGGAAATGCAAAGTGACTGGAAAAGAGCAAGACGTAACCCAAGCAACAATTGTATACCTGTAACATAGTGATAAAGGTGAGTGTGGGAGAAATTACAGTGTTAACTAAGTGAAACATTAGACTTTGAACTTGAAACATAAACTGATTTTTTTTTTTCTGCCGTATATTCAAAGTATCCGTTAAAACTTACCGTCTGTGATGATACAGCATGTAAAAATTACAACCTAGACTTTGGGACACACCAGTAGTTTAGCTACTAGAACAAATTTATAAAAAAAAAAATTACATCCAGTTATTCCTTTCATTTTGCAGTTCAATGCAGTACAATTTAAAGAATGTGCCTCATACACAGTTATTTCTTGAACAACACTTGTAAAATAATAAGCAGGTGCTTTTAGCATGTAGCCTGAAGGGTGTAACAGGTCAATCATGTTTTTGAGTAAAAGGTATGAAGTTAAATTTTGGAAAGACAAGCTCTTTTAAAAAGTGCAGACTGATATGATAAAGGTTTGTACCTGTGTAGAGAAGAAGCCCCCGAAGGCGTTCTGCTGCTGAGAAAGCCAACGGACGATGCTGGAGCTGTAGCCCAGACCAAACCCGGACAGCTGGGGTCCAGACATCAGAGCCAGAAGCACATACGAGGTAATCTCCACCTCCAAAGAGTCCGTCACAGACCCATTATTCACTCTGCTCCAGTACCTCCCGCCTCCTGAGGGAGATATTAGACACATACTCGAGTCATGTTACTGACTCATCTGTTCATGGATTTTTACAGCTCCTTGGTCAACATAAATAATCTCTATGAATTACAATCATATACTGACTTACTAAAGCCTGGCATACACGTTTACTACACTTTTAGTGTAGAGTTCTCTGAGAGATTAATCTGTTTTGTTTAGTTTTTTTTTTTTATTTTATTTTTATTTAATAAATACATGTAGGAGCATCAAACCTGAGAATATGGCCTTTGCATTCAGCTGTGAAATGAGGGTGTTCCTCATCGCCTGATCTCCAGCTAGAGTGAACGTGTAGAAGAGGAGAGCCTTGGCGTAGGTGGCGTTCACCTGAGTGTACGTATTCCTCAGGCAGCTAAGACCCTTCTTCACCACAGGATCCTGCCGTATGTAGATTGACAAAGTGATTTTAAACATTAAACAGCTATTGCAAGCTTGCTAATGTTTATGTGTCTAGCTTGTTAGTATATTTGTAAAATGTTTTCTGTAAATGATCAAAATCAGATCAAATTTCATCACTGAAACAGTTCACTCACTGTAATTGTATAATTGAGTTCCAGCATTGCAGCTATGATGTACGCAGAGAGGGTCACCTCATCATTCACCCCTCCCTGAGAGAGAGAGAGAGAGAGAGAGAGAGAGAGAGAGAGAGAGAGAGAGAGAGAGAGAGTTAAATATTATTCCCCGGTGCTGTTGAACTCTGGATTCTGACTGGTCAAAATGTAAATACTGATACAGTATGGTGAAGTTTTCTGTAAGGAGAAGTTTATGTAACATTTATGGAAGGAGTCTCCAGTGTCAGTGCCAGTTTGTAACAGTTAGGTAAAGCTGTAACTTAAATTTTTTGAACAACTTCAGAGCCGAGGAGTTTACTCAGTAACATGACAAGCTGCGTAACTCTAAGTAACTCGTTTAACAAACAGTAAATGTAACTATAAGCTGATAAAAAGTGTCTATCTTTAATTCCATATAGTGTTATAAGAAGAATAAAACGTGCTGTTATAAGAAAATAATCAACATTAAGGTTGTCGCACTAACTCCATTTCATTACACCACCTGCTGTTAATTATTTTCCTCAAACAGCATGTTATATTGGACTCAGACTGGTCTCCTGACCTTCATGGAAGTGTGGAAGAGTTGTCCTACTGAGGCAAAGCATCCGTTACGCTGCTGCCGATGACCGAGCCAGGCCTTCGCCTGATTCACAAACACCTGATCTATAAAGATGTATCTCCTCGCATGTCCAAAAGACTTCATCACGAACGCCGTCAGCCTGAGAACACAAACACAACGGTTCCAGATAACAAGTCAGAATTGCAGTCTTTATTTGGAAGATACAAAATTACATAGTAGGACTCTTTTATGTTCTGTTACACTTCTATATTTAACAGTGAACAGCTTCTAATGTTTTAATTCATGACTGAAATGAAGGTTGACGTGCTGCTCCAACTCCTAATCCATTCCAGACATTAAGACTCTCTCAGTCATCTAAATTCGAACAGAATTTCTGTTTGCTGATCATTACTCAGTGTATTTAAGAGCGTATTGCCATACAGCTCATTGGTAGATTCTGCTGATTTCTTGTTGATTTGCAATTAGGAGACTTTTTTTTTTATACGTTTTCTGTATTTCTTGCTGAATGTCTAAATGCTTTTTATATATAGTATGTGTAAATATGTAAGTTGTTAATTTAGTCTATTTTCTTTGGAACTCACCATGTGTTCCCCGATGCATCGTCCATCCCATAAGCACTGTAAGATGCATCATTGTGTTTGTAGGTCAGTTCTCTCTGATATCCTGAACAGAAGATGAGATACACAAAAAGTTGTGTAAATTATTATGCAATTAGTTGCTACCTCATTTTATCCTAGTTTATTTAATGCCAATTTCCAAACACCAGATAACTCTACCAATTCACTAAAGCCCCGTGATTCAGAGGAGGGGTTTTGAGAGGATTGGACTCCCTTTATTAAGATTTTATATTCCATAAAGAAAGAAAGGGAAGACAAAATGTCATTAGACATACTAAATAATTTTAACACATAACAATAAATTAGTAAAATATGCAATACCAGACATTTCAGAAGGCCACTTGCTGAACACCCCCACAACGGGCCATACCATTTGTTCACTGTTAAACGGCCGAGGATTTTGCACTCTTCTGTAAATTTATAAATTGCCTTATCTTTCTTTTTGTGCACTTGCTGTAATCCTCGATTCTACAGAGAGGAGTCCTCACCGCTCACGAGGTAGGTCAGGGCTGTGCTCCTGATCTGGGGCGTGAGCTGGTTGGTGCTCTCCAGGTACTGCAGGATGAAGATGTTAGGGGCGAAGCGCAGCATGTTCTGCTCTCCAGAACCGTACGGCATCGCAAGGAGACTCGCCAGGTTCTGTAGAGCTCGGCCCATCAGATCTCCTACAGAAAGTCGATATTAGCATTGTGTTATCATTTGTCTTTAGTTTTGATTGAATTGTGCTTAATGGGTATCACAAAAGCTTTCTACTCGGAGTCTCTGTGCATTTGCTTGTTAAACATGACATGCATGCCACGCTCCCTTAGAAAAAGGCTCAGTGTTGTTTGGTTTGTCTCTGGAGGAACTCTTAAAGGTCATTTGGTTTCCATCTTACTGAAGGTTTTCATTTCAAAAGTAAAAGTATACAAAATAAAATAAAAAAATAACAATGTTCTTGCATTTGATGGGATAAAAAGTGATTGATAATGATAAATCATGCACAATTTAATCAATGACTTGAACAAAATGGTAAAAAGAAGCGTTTTTTTTTTTTTTTTTAATTCACGTTAAAGTTCAACCTATAACAATATCATCTTCACACATGATTTGCCTCATTTATAAACTTATCTTGATGCCATATATTTATCAAAATGATGTAAACTGATGAAATCGAAGCAGGTCTATGACTCACCCAGCACAGAGACTGAGGCCTTGGCCGAACCATCCACAACATTCTTAGGCAGGGTTAGTGAGACCGTCTTCTCAACCACATCTTTTAACAGAGATAGAGAACCATGGAATTAAATGTGGTACAAACCGTACAGAACCACTGCTGTGTCCCGTAATTCCACCTGATTCAGGTATTTTTGAGCAGTGAAATCACAGACAGTCCAGGACTCTGGCAAAGTCCATGAAACCTGTTCCAGGAGATCTACCTTCCTCTAAAATTCAGTTCCAGCCCAAATCCAACAGAGCTGATTGATAATCAACAGTTAAGATTTAAATGGGCTTTTTGTACAAAGCACTTTCTTCACTGTAATGTACAGTATAAACAAGGTGAAAGAATAAGATGTGTGTCTCACCTGATGGGCAGAGAAGCTCATTGTAGCTTTTAAACTGTTTGGTTCCTTCAGCCTGAAAAATGGCCGCAGAAAAAATTATAATTATTATTAATTATTATTATTTTTTAATATAATAATTATTAGTAGTAATATTGTAATCACCAGCACTTGCAGTTTTTTAATAACCGAATCGATGCGTCCTTTCTGTGGTACAGTAACTGGTCTCTTCCCACACAGATTCAACGACTGCACAGCTTCCGCTGTCACACTGATGCTCACCTCCCCTAAAACACACACACACACACACACACACACACACACACACACACACACAACTACAGTTTATTCTCAATAACAAACCTAATGTTAATCCCCTTTTCAAAATCTACAGTACACCCAGAATTGTATTTTCCCAATACACTTTAATCCACACATGGCACACAAATACATGTGAAAAAATAAGTACACCCCATGGAAACTGTTGGCTTTTTTGACATATTTGGACAAGCAAAGAATTGATCCTCTTTAAAATTAATCAATTGTATAGGGTTAATAGATATTAAATAGATATTATTAATAACAGTGATACACTCTATCAAATGACACATAAAATTGACATTTTGTAATCCATTTCACAATTTAAATTAACAACAACAACAACAAAACAGATCAGTCACATGGAAAAAGTAAGTACACCCTTGCATTTATCACACCTTCAAATCCATAAAATTTGAATCAGGTGTTGAAGATTGGGTGCCAGTGTTAGAACCTGCTTAGGGAGTGCAGGTTGAGCCCGTCCTATTTACACCGCTCTCATATCTAGCGTCTGGTGTTCCCTTTGCTATTGGGGTGTGTGGTATCATCATTCCAAGGTCTAAAGAGTTTTATAAGGCTTTCAGAAAAAAAAAAAGTCTGTGGATGCCTATGAGTCTGGCAATGGATTTAAACAAACCTCCAAATTATTTGAAATACATCATTCCATTGTAAGGAAAATAATCGACAAGTGGCGCAGATTTAAAAAGACAGCTTTTCAGGAGAAGCACCTCATACCAACTGTGAAGCACGGTGGAGGAAATGTTATGTTTTGGAGTTGCTTTGCTGCCTTAGAGTCTTTGAATCCCATTGAAATGTTGAGTGTTTGGGGGGGGGGGGGGGGGTGGATTTGAAACAGGCAGAACATACAAGAAAATCCTCAAACATCTTGCAACTAAAAGAATATTGCATGGAAGAGTGGTCAAAAATTCCAGCAAACCAATGTCAGAGATTGGTGGACAATTATGCAAAATGCCTATAAGAAGTTGTTTCTGCTAAAGGGGGCCGTATTAGCTTCTAAAGCCAAAGGTGTACCTACTTTTTTTTCACAGAGGAATAACACATCTATTGATAATGGACAACAAAACGTCAGTGAGATTACTGAGGATGGTACCACATAAAAACTTTGAAGATGGCTTTAGACTGCACTCGATATAAACAGTTTTTACTACAATGGCTTAAGAGTACAATTACCGTGATAGCTTTATCACTGTAACTGTTCCAAACAGTTTTGCAGTCGTCTCCATCAGTGAACAGTTGATAACTTCAACAAAATAGACTTCATGTAAAAACTACAATGAATTTCCTGTTTACACAATTGCACCATGTTGCACTATTCCTTGTCATCCAGATGAGGACGAGTTTCCAGATGTTCACTATTTTTGATGTTGCCTGCTCTTGTTTATGTTGTTTATAGATCGATCCGCCTCTGCCTGCCGTGATATCCACTTTAAAAGGAACACCGGTACACCTGTACACCTGCTCATTTATGCAGCTATCCAATCAGCCAATTATAAACTTGTGCAGTTACTCTAAAGATTGCTGCGAGTGAATATCCCAGGAAATGAGCAGTTTCTGAAATACTCAAACCAGCCCATCTGGCACATAACACAGAGATCATATTTTTCCTCATTCTGATGTTTGATGTAGACATTACCTGAGGCTCTTGACATGTATCTGTATGATTTTATGCACTGCATGAGACTCTTTATGATCCAAAACCATGGGCATTAATATTATGATTTCTACCGTAATAGTCTCCTCTCTTCTGTAATGCTTTCAAATAGATGTTAGAACATGGCTGTGAGGATTTGTGCACAGGGGCATTGAAATGCTGGAACAGGTTTGGTCTTCTTAGTTCCAGTGAAGGTAAATTGTAAAGGTAGAGCATACAAAGTCTAAACACTTCCAAACAATTATGTGCTTCCAACATTGTGGCAACAATTTCGTGAAGAACCATATATGGTCATGTGTCCACATACTTTTTGCCATATAGTGTAGCACCACAGAAAATTGTGTGGAAAAAATGTAACTATAATATGAGGCCACTGATATGCACAATTGTCTGTTAAATTGTCTATTAATAAATATGTTGGAAACAAAATAACAGTTATATTCATTTATATCTTTCTATACCCATTCTAATATTTACAGTGAGCTTTAAGTTTTAAAGTTTGACGTACCCAGAACCAGTGGTGTGATGGTCCAAGAGAAGGTCCGGCTGTCATCAGCACACAGACATTTTGTGTACTGGCAGCCGTTACACTTGTTCGCTGAGAACTTTTGTGAGTTGGCCAAAGTCACCTTCACCTTTAACACACAGAATGGAAAACTTAACCAAAAAACTTTTGCTCAGTTGATCCATATTCAAGGAAAAGCTGCGTGACCAGCGTTACTGACTCTTTTCAGAGAAAAGTAACTAATGCCTGATTAAAAGTCACTAGAAGTCACCAGATGAGGTGGATGCATCACGATCACCTGTGTAGCAAATCGTGTTTCATGAATAATGATTTTCTGAAGAAGTGCGCTGGTCGGAATATTTGTGTTGATCAGTGATTTGTCATTGGGAAACAATGGTGATTTTTAATTGCTTATTAGGGACAATACTGTGTGAGTTGCTAATGTGGGGGAAAAAGCTCAGCTTTATTGCTAAGCTATTTAAAAAAAAACCTTAAATGGGTTTAAGTTATCAAATCTAGTGACAGTTTGTAAGCTGGGAAATTTCTGTTTGCAGAAACTGTTAAGGAAATATAAACCTATATTAATGTCATGTTCTCTTAATGCTTGATTCAGTAGTACGCATACTATATAAGAGAAAATTAATATTTGATTTGAGAAAATTTATAATTAAACCAAACATGTCAGCTCACCACTATACAGCTGTGGAGGTAGTTGAAGACGGTGGCTTTAAGGGTGAACACTTCTCCTAGGATGACGTTGTTCGGCACGGTGAGAGTGACAAAGAAAGGCTGGAAGGCTTTGAGAGTAGTTTTCGGGGCAAGTCCGAACCCAACAGGTGATGTACAAAATGAGCCAGCCTGCCATTTAGTGATGGA
The DNA here is from genome assembly GCF_023375685.1 of Ictalurus furcatus. Classification (NCBI taxonomy): domain Eukaryota; kingdom Metazoa; phylum Chordata; class Actinopteri; order Siluriformes; family Ictaluridae; genus Ictalurus; species Ictalurus furcatus. The sequence continues at coordinate 991,591 of NC_071259.1, read as the reverse complement.
GTCTGGGACGGTTTTACTAATGGTCAGTGCTCCAGATTGACTGCAGAAGAATTAACAACAAATCAATTACTGAAGAAAAATGACTGAATTAAAATGGAAAATCCACTTAAAGCAACATACACACCTGACTGAAACGAGATCCCAGATCCATGTCTCTGGGAAATATTTGTGGATGGTAACAAGTGGTTGATTTGAACTTGAGGCAATTGAAATGGATTCTTTGGCCTCAAAATCGTCAAACATGAGTCGCGTCGCTGCTAGTGGGACAAAATGTGGGGCTGAATTTGAATATGCATTCAGTTCCATAAACAGTTGGATATTGATATTATATAGTTGTTATATAATAAATAAATAATGAAAATTACTGACTTTCAGCTTTAATTTAAAGGTATGTACATTAAAATTGGTTGAAAGGTTTAAGAATTTGGTCCCTTTTTAAAGACCTTTTCAAAGACACTACTTGGACTCAGTTGTTCCATGGCCAGGTGTATGTTATTTCCTCATTATGTCACTTACAAGTAAACAGATAAAAAGCACAGAGTTTATTTCAAGTGCGACATTTGCATCTAGAATCTGTTGAGGTTAAGTCTCAATATAAAGTTATAAACTGTGAAGCAAGCCAACATTAGGCTGAAAAATCAAAACAAACCCAACAGAGAGACAGCAACACGATTAGGTGAGACCAAATGAACTATTTGGTACATTCTTAAAAAGAAAGAATGCACTGCTGAGTTCAGGAACACCAAGAGGCCCAGAAGACCATAGTATACAACTGTAGTGAATGACAGAAGAATTCTTTCCCCGGTGAAGAAAAACCCTTTCACAACAAGGGCCAGAGCAGAATACCCTCCTAGGCGTGTCTGGGTCAAAGTTAACAATCAAGAGAAACTTCACTTGAGTAAATACAGAGGTTTTACCCGAATATCTGAAAAGCCTCAAAAACTTCTTGTCCAGATTAGAATTTGCAAAAATCATCTACAAAAGCATTTAAGGTTGTAAAAACTGGAACAACATAGAGTTAACAGATCAGACAAAGATCAATTTGTACCCGAATGATGGGAAGAGAAGAGTATGGAGAAGGGAAGAAACTGCTCATGACCCAAGCATACCACCTCATCTTATGGTGTGGGCATGTATGGCTGTCAGTGTATAGTGGCCAATGGTTCGCTTGTATTTATTGATGATGTAACAGCTGAGAAAACAGCAGGATGAATTCTGAAGTGTATACAGCTATATTATATGCACACTCAGCCAAATGCTTCAAAACCCATTGGACGGCAGGTGGACAATGATCCGAAGCATACTGAAAGCAGTCCAAGTGTTTTATAAGGAAAGCAAGTGGAATGTTCAGGTCAATCGTCTGACCTGAATCCAACTGATCTGCATTTCACATGCTGAAGGTAAGACTCAAGACAAAAGACCTCAAGAACAAGCAGGAAGTGAAGACAGCTGTAGTAGGCCTGGTAGAACATCACTTGGCAGATCATCACCAGGGGTAAAGCCCAGCGTCTGGTTATGGCTATTTTATCTTATCTTAAATACACTCCAAATAACTAATTTCAGAACTGAAATTCTGTACTTTGAGCTTATATTTATGATTTAATTTCAACTCTGTTGACTGGGGTAGACAGCTTAATTTAACAATAACTTTGCCAATGTCTAAATATTTATGGACCTAACTGTAACAAACATGTATCAAGCCAAAGAGAAAATTTGACTTGGGAAAAACACTTACCACTTAACCACAAACCATTCATACAAGGTTTCCTTATTTTCACATTGGTGAGAATCTTGATTCCAATATCCTGAGAGAAAAAAATGGAACACTTTATTTCATGTGCAAAAAAATACTCATTTCACATACTGTGAAGGAAATAAGTATTGAACACGTCAACATTTTTTCAGTAAATATATTTCCAATGAGTTTATTCACATGTAATTTTCACCAGACATACAAGTTGCTGCGTACGTGTTACAACTACAGAAACAATGAAGTATTAATGAAGCACTACTGTCAGAGCTACTGCTATAGAAGATTAATTAACACCCATTGAACAATCAGAATACAGAATTCAGAATGTGATGTACTATATAACTGATCGTCGTTACTTGCCAGATAACAATCCTACACTAAATTGTACTTTTAAGAAAAAAAAAATGTCTTACTTTAAAGGTGTTGTACACATCCACCTTTCCAGAATTTTGAAAATAAACACTTGGTTTTTGCACTAATGCTGCAAGTCGTATATTCCTAAAGGGGGGGATGCCCCAGCAACGTTTTGAATTCTCTTCAATGATTTGGTACGGATATCCTGATAACACCTGTACAGGCAGCTTGTTGAACACCTGGAATAAAGAAGTGTGACATCATTCTTCATAAAAACTGGTATTGTGATCTCTTTGATCCTAACACTGTAAAATGATAAAGGAGGAATAAGAAGTCCATTACCAATACTATAATAGTATTTTTTTTAAAAAAAAATAATGCATTTAAATGCAAAATCAGACATTTAAATGTAATCACATCATTTAATGTAATCATTAAATGATTTACATTAAATGTAATCATTTAAATGTAAATTGTTTTACACTTTAAGCTACAAGTACAAATGTCAAAAAAATAAATAAAAATCAATTAAGAACATATGTGCAAGTTATTAATTAGACTTAAGACAAACTTAAAAATAAATAAATAAATGATTTTATTTATTTATTTATTCTTTAACCTTAACAGGACAGCATTTCATGTAAACAGATTTATTAAGTGAATAGTGAAGGCTTTTGCAGCTTAAGATATTAAATTCTGTTATTCAATGATTAAAAATTCCACCTCACATTTTAGGTATAGTGGCAACTATAGTTGCCTTGAAAATACATGCAATGTCTACTTGCATGTTTCTTTGATACAATAAATGGAAGAATAGTAGTTTATTCAGTCTTGACAGAAAATGATGTTAAATAATATATAATTGGGGAAAAAAAATAAAAGAAACTGTTTTTGGTAAAGATTCAGGAAAAAAAAACACATCTCCGTTGGCATGTAATTGTATGGGGGGAAAATGAAAACTGTAAGAGGGTAGCAGCAGCACACAGTGAGAGCGGCTGTTCTGAAAAACTCAATCGAATACAGTGTCCTTTGAGTAAGCCATTTTGGCATCCCCTTTGTTTGTTTTTTCCCAACTTTTCCCAACACTGCTTTGTAGCTGTGCCTGCCCAATATGAAGCCACTCCAGTGGCATAGTGGTATAGTGCATGTCTCAAAGCACAGCAATCCTTAACTTGAGACCTGCTCAAGTTAATGTGTATGTGGGCTTTAGTTTCAAGTATGAGCTGTACCAGTTCTGGAACTTGAACATACAGCAGCAAATTACTACACATTCAAAATGACTGAACTCAAGGACATTTTCTCAGTTAGAACGCACCGATTGGATGTTGAGCTCATTATCTGGTTGCAGCAGCAGAAGCCTCTCATCTATTGCCCTCACTGAACACAGAGAACCCGGAGCAGCTTTCAGCAACAGTGATGCCTTACCACCAGGAACCTCGGTAGGATGTGAAAACTTTAGAGACACCTGAAAGACCACAAAAAATGAAATAAATAAACCAAGAACCTAGGATTATTCATTTATCAAAAACAAGTGCATCATTTTACTCATCATTCAGAACAGGGTGGGGTATCTATAGGTACCATCGCGGTAAATGTAATAATTTTATTTTTACTTCACAGTGATGGCTGGTCATGCTATTAAATGCTAATATTTTTCAATAACTCAACAATGAATCATTTTGGCCTTGCCAACTCTACTGATCACTCTGAGAACACCATTCCCACTTTGAAGCATGATCGTGGTAAGATTGTGTTGTGCAGATGCATTTGATCATCAGGGACTGGGAAGCCAGTCAGGGTTGGGGCAAGATGAGTCAATAGAGTCAATGTAGTTAGCCCATAATGGTCATTTGGAACCATCTTGTGGGTTTACCACCTCCAAGATAAATGGTGGTAGTTAGGTGAAACGGCAGTTGGGTGGCAGACATGTAATGAACAATCTTAGACTAACTAAGATCCTGGAATGAAAACTGACTTTGGGACTGTTTTATGTTCAATAGGAACGTATGGTCTGGAATTCATGTCATCAGTAGTTGAAGCAGCTGCAAGAAACCGTGGCCCACAACAGCGGTGATGGTAAGCAGGCAAGCTGAAGAGGAGGCCTTCCAAGTCATGCTCACAGAGGGATCTTCTGACTCAAGTGATAAGTATGACAGAGCTAGAAGGGCTGTGGCAAAAATGCTGTGGGCTGTGGGGCAGCTTGGAAAGGAAAAAGGCTTTCAGGTACCAACAATAATTTTCCCCATACCCTTTGGCACCTCAGGATGGAGAGGCAGGCCATGAGCAAGCTTTATTAAGCAAGTGCCAGGAAGTGTTGACCTTTATTGGGGATATTGTTGAGTGATGGAAGGAGCCTAGTGAGGAACTTCTTACCCAGTTGACATGCTGAACATATTTTTGCATCAACCATGCATTTAGCTATTTATCCCTCTCCCTGTCATAAGTCTGATCATTTTGAAATTAATCTCTGTCTGCCATCCTGTCTGTGTGGAAAAATGCATGTTATGTCTACATATATATTTGGAAAGGGGCATTTCATTTAATGTTTTGATATGTAGGTATGAAAGGTATTAATTTCTGACCTTGTTAGCCAAACAAAGCTGAATGGGGTAGTTCCTGCTGTCTGCCACGACCTCATCACTGGGAAGGACTGTGTACAGGACCACTTGTGCAACCGGAGTCAGCTTTAGCATCTTCTTCAGAGTAACCACAAGCTTGCCCCTGTGTTCTGCAACAAAATGTAACAAAATGAGTCCATGTGCATTGGCCACGAACACAGCTCCATTACGAGATTCATATAAGTTGGGGAAAAAAGTATTTAAAAAAAAAGCTGCTTAAAAACAGATTCCAATAAAAAGGTCGGCTACATAGCTAATATAATGTTTTCCAGCACTTTTAATTACAAAAATTATATTGGTTTAATAAGTTGTGGGGAGTTTGGAGTTGATGGATGGTGTGATGTTAATGCACCTTTTCCAGGGTGGATGGCTTCTAAGATACGTCCTTGCTGAACCAAATGTCCTTTATTCATCACCTAGACCCAGTAAAATTGAGATGCATAAATTGCAATGTATTAAATTATATTTCTGGGTAAAAGAAAAAAAAAATCAATCATGATGTTTAAAACTTGTAACAAGTACTTCTAAATGAAATGAAAGAAGAGTCTTTGAGTAAGTACTCATTTTCGGTTATATTCATGTAAACATCACTTAAAACAAATGAACACAGTCAACACAGTCAATTCATGCTGCAATGTTTCTTGATTATAATCCCATGTCATAATGTTATAGTGAAAGCCAAACACACCATGTAGTAGAAGGTTAAGGTCTTCTGGTGTGGTCTGAGTGCGCTCTGGTGTATCACGTACTGAGCCCTGATGACGGCATTTTTGTTGCAGCTGAAAGGCATCAAACTGCTCATCAATTTAATAAAACTCTGGCTCTTGGAGTAAAAAGGCTGAAGACTGAGGTAGGCTGTGGGGTAGTATGGTACGAGATGTTTCCCCCCATATACACGTGGTCTTCTAGTATTTTCATACTTGGCCTATGTGAAAGAAAAGAAAAAATAGAGAAAAAAAATAAAGTATATATATATATATATATATATATATATATATATATATATATATATATATATATTGTGAGGGTTTTTAAAAAGGAAAAAACAAAGACTCCACCCACCTCTAAAGTGACCTCAACTGGACCCCATGGTTCAGTGTCGAGGGAAAACTGTGCGATCCCTTTGTTATTTGTAACCAGCTTCTGGACTGAATGTTTATTATTAACATAACTTACAGTCAGATAGACTACTTTCTTTCCTACAGGATTGGACTTTGGGTTGATCACTTTAATCTAATGAAAAAGGACAGGAATATCAGGGGACAATGCCATAAATAAAAACATCAAATCAATTAATTTGTCATGGAGAGAAGAAAATGGCCTCGACTTAAATAGCACAAAATACTGCTAATAACTGCAAAGTAGTTTACACAATATTAAATAGCAAACCGATGTTCTGGATTGAATTATGTAGTAAACCAGCTTACTTGATGTTAGCTAGCTAGTTAGTATAATCATCTACTAGTTTTCGATGCACAACATAAACGTTATCCAAACATTAGCTAACCCGGTAGTGACATTGAGTACTGGATTTAAATACATCATTAAATAGTTCACCTAATGTAACAAACATGTCTAGATTTTAAGAAAACGATATAGTATTTAGGCTAAGATTATCACACTTTCTTACCGTGCTACATAATGAGAGATAGCTAGAAAAGTTAAAAGTTTAGTGTTGATATGTATGTTTAGCCAAGCCTATATAAAATGCTTATGAAAACAATTTATATTAATGATCAACAACATAATTACCTTTCCTTCATATGCCATTCCGGGCTTAAACACTGTTGGTGAATCCTCAAATGAAATTGTGACCATATTAGTTGTTATAGGAGAGCTGCTGGAACCAGTCAGATTCACACCTACAGGATAAACACAGAGTTAACACAACTCTAAAATTACAGTGGTGGTTAAAATAGAGCTAAGAATGTAATGTAGCTAACAAGTAACATAATTGTGCCATCTGGAGAATAAATGAATACACACTGTCCACCTCAGAAGACATTGTTTGGATCTGTAATAAGTTCATTTTCACCTTTAGACCTTTTCACAGAGGAAGAAATTGATTTGTCTTTGAGATCGGGCTGCGAAAACTACGGACAACAATGTATGATTTTGTACAATGCTGGTAGCTATAATGTTCCATTATTTGTTATTATACATTAGGCTTGTGCTCCAGCACTACAACATTTTTGTATATTTAGTTTAATTTTAATTTTTTTATGTTAGAAATGTTATTTTGTTGGCAAAATTTTTTTCTAAATCTGCCAATTTAGTTAAAATTAGTTAAAAGGTCTAGAATTAGGCTTCAGAAATGTCTTTTTTCTTGCCAATACTCAATATTCAAGAAGTGTACTTGCATCATGTTTGCAGTTTTTGGTCTAAATGACCAACACATAAAAAGTGTTAATATAAATCATGTATTTATATAATAATGATGACATTAATAGTAATCTCTCACCAGTTTCAGATTCTTCCACTTCACACTGAGCAATTATTGAATCTTCATAGCGTGAATCGGTTAATGCAAATTCTTTCAGATTTAAAATGTGTACTCCACAGCCCCTCTTGTCAGTCTAAAGAATAAAAAAAACAGTTATTCAATGAAAACATGAGCAAGAAAGATTTATCAAAGACAATTTCAGGATTGTAAAATAATCACATACAGAAAGAAACCACTGAGCAACATACAATGAACGGGTCAGCCAAGGAAAGCAACAGCTAATGACAAAAACATTGTGAGAGCTGTGAAGAAAACTCCAAAAACAACAATAAGTGACATCACCACCAACCTCCACAAGTCACGGCTGAAGGTATCATAATCCACCATTCAAGGAAGACTTTGAGATCAGAAATATAGGAGCCATAGCACAAGATGCGAAGCACTCATCAGCAGTGAGAATCATAAAGCCATAATGGAATTTGCAAAGAAATACAGAGATAAGCCAAGTTCTTGAACCAAAGATTAACTTCTACCAAAGTGATTGAAAGGCCAAAGTGCGGAGAAAGAAAGGATCTGCTCATGATCCAAAACATACAAGCTCATCTGTGAAACATGGTGGAGGTAGTGTCATGGATTGGGCTTGCATGGCTGCTTCTGGGACAGTCTCAGTAATCTTTATTGATGATGGAACTCAGTTTACAGGAACATTTTGTCTGCCAATTTACAAAATAATTCTTTGAGAGGAACTTCATCATGCAGCAAAACAATGATCCAAAACACACTTCCAACTCAACAAAGGGCTTTATCAGGGGAAAAAGTGAAAGGTTTTAAATTGGCCAAGTGAATCACAGTCAAAATAACAAAGTAACTAACCAACACTAGTCACTAGTACATCAAACTTGTATAGACATAATTTTTATAATAATAAATGAGGTTATTTACTCATCTTCAGTAAATGTTTATTTTTTACTGTATCCCGCTGAAACCAAATGGAAGTACAGTCTAAAATGCAAATCAATAAAATAGACTATGTTTAAAAGAACATATGGCATGCACTTATATAGCACTTTACACTGTGTCTCATTCACACACACACACCAATGGTAGCAGAGCTGCCATGCAAGGTGCAAGCTTGCCATCGGGAGCAATTTAGGGTTCAGTGTCTTGCCCAAGGACACTGCGGTACATGGAGTCACATGGGCCGGGAATCAAACCCCCAACCCTACAATTAGTGGACAACCTGCTCTACCACCTGAGCCACAGCCACCCACAACAGAGCGACAACACTTTCAGGGGTTTTAGTTTATACAGAGATCATTTATACCATGTTTATCATTCATCATCTTACTTGTGTGTCAGGAAAATTAATCCTATCCAAATAGTGATTAAGTTAAGAGAAACTTAATGTACATGTTGAGTCTTTATGAGTGTGTAACAGTTTCACTTACAAGCATTTTCTGTTGATTTAACAGTAAAAATGACTAACCTTCATTTCAAACCTCTTGCAGATGTCTGGTGGTGTGATTCTTGGCGGGAACCACCAGTACCGGTATTTATAACTGACATGGCAGACGGTGGCCTTCACCGTCCCATCCACCGGCTTTCCATATGGATATCTGTCAAGAATGGAAAAATATTTTAAAATTAACAAAGTGAAGAAATCCAAAAAGCCCACATACTGTAATTCCACAATGAATTTCCAAGCTTGGTTAAATTTTTCCCATAATGATGATTCAAGTCAGATTAACAGTGCAGTGACTATTTTAATATGTTACACTTGTGTTGTTCAAAAAAATCAGAGTACGGAGTGATGGAACAGAACATTAAGTAGTGAACACTCACTTTGCACACACTTTCAGTGTGGCGTATGTGTCCAAGATGGTTATAACTGGAGGAAGCTGTACCGTCACTTCAAATGTTGGCAGAACTGTAACCAATGGTGTAACACAGCATTAAAATGCAGTAGTTTCCAATTAGAACTGTGTTCTTATGCAAGATATTTTCATTATGCATCATTTAAATGATAATATCTGCAGCAATAAAAGGGGTCCAAGCACTACATCTTGGCAGTTGATGTGCATCATTGTTTTATGTCCCACAGTATGTGCAATTCTTTTATGTGAAAGTGCAGGATGTTTCTTGGTGAGGTAAGAATATGTTATTAGAAACCACCGTTACATAATTAGCGAAGGCTGTGTCCAATGTGGTAATATGCTCTGGCCCCATCCCAATGTGGTGTGGCGATGTAGCTTACAGTAGGTTGCTTCAAATACTCAAATGAATATTCTAAGTCATCCATTTTTTCATATTGATATTTATATTGTACATTTCATTTCATTATGTTGAGATATTAAATTCAGAGCAATATGAAGGAAACAATCAAGCTAAATAACATATCTTTATCAGTATTCATCAAAACATTATCACTAAAATACAGATTAGATATATTTGGTATTTTAAGTACATTAATAATAACTGAGCCTGACCGTAGTCCTTGACTTGGAAGGTTTGTGTGTATTCATTTTTTTCCATATCCCGGACAGTGATGATATAAAATCCTTTTGTGGCCTCAGAGTTTATGGGATATGACAGATCCACAAGACCGCTGTGTGTGGAGACGTTCAGCCACTGACCAATGCGGTTTGAGTTCGGGTCCTGAAAAAAAAAACAATCGATCAACCAATCAATCAACAGAATTAACACACTACTCTTACATCCTAAAATATGAATCATAAATGAGCAAATAACATGTTTCAATGTTTATAGTATGTTCCCTAGGACCTTAAAATAAGAACAGAAGAGTTTTCAGATTAAATTTATTTTAAAGGCAAAGCATGGCATGAATACAAGTGATGAATTTTTCCCGTGGCACAGTACCTGCACTTCTATTGCCCAAAACTGAAACAAAAAGAAAAAAGAGCTCTTATAATCACATTAAGTAAATGTATAATGTACACATACAGTAAATGTATATTAGCAGCACTTTCTACAAATCCTCCATTCATAAATCATCATAATTCACGTATAATTCCTTGGAATTTCTTTTTTGGAATTTATTTATTTATTTGTTTATTCATTAATTCATTTATTCATTACACTCCTTAAATGTGCATTATATATTTACACTTCTCCTAGGTTATTTCAGTAATTTTGCTCTGTTGTTTTTCTTTAAATATACTTATTAAATAGTAAGGATCAGTTAGAGCTACATACATTCTCCAAAAAATATATATATTTTTTCAAGCATGTTCACTGCTAAATACTGTCATTTTATTTTATATTAATTGATTCTTTTATTAAGTTGATGTATTTGACCTGCCATGAGGTTGAACTTGAAGATGCTTCTGAAACAAAATTTATTAACCTACATAATAACCATGAACAGTTTAAAATACCCAGCAATTTGCCAGTGTTTTATCCGTGTTACCAAATTCAGTGTTGATGAGATGAGATTGTTGGTTTAATTACTTTTTTTTATTTATTTTTTAACTACATTCATAGAAAGTGCTCCTGTATTTTCTAGGTGAGGAACTGATAAAAGTTTTCAAACCGCCTGTTCGTAGGTGAGGAAATTGGTGTCCAGAGACACGATGCGGAACTTCACTGCGGGGGGAAAATGTAATCATTTACAGCGTAACTGGTATTGAAAGGCAGATGTACAAGTGACAACTCTGTACAGGTTCAAACACTGACACACACTAAAATGACAATAAAAATTTTAAAAATGGCTAGAAGGACTGGAGAATTGGGAGAAGAATGGGAACTAGCGACTGAGGAAAGTGATACTGTCCATGCAAGAGATTAAGCTGGTGAATATTCTGATTCAGCAGCTCTGATAATAGTGCAAATGAAAATCACAGGTTTATATTTATGTGCTCATTCTAATATATCATTTCTATCTTAACAGGTGATTTACAGTATTATTATTATTATTGTTAATAATAATAATAATAATAATAATAATAATAATAATAATAATAATAATAATAATAAACAAATCATTTTTTAAATGTTATATAACAAAGAAAAACAGAAATGGTGAGGGGACGAATGCTTCTTGCTGCTCTAATGTAAGTGATAACAAGAACAAAGCCACACCAGTCCTATGAGGATCAGATTGAAGACCCCTGGTTTAGTAGAGTACCTCTTTGTCCTGGTTTGTAAATGGGTTTGTCTGTCTGAATGATGATCAGATCTGCTGGAGGTGTAATAAGGATCTTTGTGTCCTTTTTCAGGGAAGTTTTTGGCCCTTTAATCTGAATCTTTATACATGCCACTGATTCCACCCTTACAACAGGAACCTGTTAGAAAAAATTAATAATAATAATAATAATAATAATAATAATAATAATAATTTCTAACATTTATTACATTAATAATGCACTTATTAAGATATAAAATTATGTATTATTAGCAGTAGTAGTAATAGTGGTTTAAGCAGTAAATAGTCACTAAGCTTTACATTTCACTATTATGACTGTTACACTATTACACAGATCTGACCTTGAATGGGATACAGCGGTGATATTCGCGGCTGATAAACTTTTCCTTCAGAAGAATAACGCTCTTGTGCTTATGCGTCATGGTCACTACTAGTGAAACAGGTCCAGAGGGGTTGACCGTGACACATAGTGTCTCTGTAGTGCCCCCTACTGCCTTGGAGGTCACAGCCAACAAGTAAACACTGAACAGAGACAAAAAAAAAAAAAGACAGCAAATTAATTTGGATTTCTATGTGGTGATGCTCTGTGCTATTGTTCTTGGTGATCTTTTTATGTTTTAATATAACAGAACTGTAGCACCAGTCTCTCTTTGCATTCATCAGTGCTGATCATCATGAATAATGCTACTGAGAGTGAAAATCCTCAGGAAAATGAGGAGTGAATGACAGAGGGAATGAAAAATATACTAAAATGACTTTTATTCTCAAGGTACAAGGAGCTGAACATGAGGTTCTGAATATAATAATATGAAACTATTTTAACAAGAAATTAAAGCATAGTCGGTTTTTATGTATTTATTTATTTACTTATTTCATTATTAGTAATATTATTATTATATTTGCTGTACAAACATTTAACAAAGGTTAACACAGTAGGTTATCAACTTTCTCAACTTTGGTCTGGGGTAACTGGAGAGTGTCCAGCATGCTGTTAATCAGCAGGACCTTTACACCGGACAATGGCAGAGTATGAACTGGCTATTTAAAATGGAAAGAATAAGTGTATTTGTGCATTGTATATGATACTCTCTTGGTTTGTGAGAAAAAACTATCAAATACAATATTCATGCTACATATAAACACATAATCTATATATCTATATAAATTAATACACTGATAATTACACTGACCCATCTTCTTTTTCTTCTTTTTTTAAATGAAGTTGAACAACAAACCACTTTGCTTAATGAATCTGCAGATTGACAGCTTTGGCATTTATTCTGAGGAAATCTCATTCATACAGTATTAACAAAACATGTCAGTTGCACCCTTAATCTCTCCATAATAAAAAGAGGAAATCTGAAAAATTCTAAAGGATCTTACCTGTCACTGGATGTCACCTGTGGCAGGATGCTTGGCAAAAGCAAGAAAAGTGAAGAAATCACGCCATAAGGGCCCATCCTGAAACAGAATCAAGCACAGTCATACCAGATAAGATGATCTTAGAGCCCTTGTGGTATTTATTAACCCAAACCCCACCCAAAAATGTTTTGAGTGTTCTTACTGGTGCGAAATGTGTTTTGTGAGCATCATCCTCTTGTATCACTTCTTCCGGCCTTGGACTGTATGTAACACATCACATGCCAGCTTATCGGTTTAATTTTAGTTATCATTAGTTATCGTAGTTTATTCAGTTAAATAAAACATTCGATAAAAAAAAGAACTAACAGTTTCACATAGGAATGTAAAACACAGATAAATTTATATTTTTTTTAAAAAAAACAATATATATAAAATATCAGAATATTTATTTTATGGCACAAACTTGAGCGTTACTGTCATAAATATCTACAGCTCTAGAAAAAAATTAAGAGATCACTGCAATATGATCAGTTTCTCTTGTTTTACTATTTATTGGTATGTATTTGGGTAAAATGAACTTTTTCGTTTTATTCTATAAACTACAGGCGACATTTCCCCCAAATTCAAAATATAAATATCGACATTTACAGCATTTATATGCAGAAAACGACAAATAACAAAAAAGATGCAGTGTTGTCAGACCTCGAATAGTACGAAGAAAATAAGTTCATATTAAATTTTAAATAACACAATGCTAATGTTTTGATCTAAGAAGATTTTACGGTGACATTTAAATAGTCCTTTTCTACACTCAGACAATCAGAGCGCTTTATATAGGGGGGGGGGGGGGGGTAGGATGATGCAATGGCAGTTCAGAATCCCCATGACAGAGGAGGGCCAATGGGGGATTTTTTTAATGGCCACAGAGAGTCAGGACCTCGGTTTAAAGTCTCAACCGAAAGATGGTGCTGTTTTTATTTACAGTATAATGTCCCCGCCACAAAGAGTTCAGAAATCAATATTTGGTGGAATAAACCTGATTTTCAATCACAGCTTTCATGAGTCTTGGTATGCTTTCTACCAGTTCTTCATATTGCTGTTGGGTGACTTTATGCCACTCCTGGCACAAAAATTCAAGCAGCTCAGCTTTGTTTGATGGCTTGTGACCACCCGTCTTCCTCTTGATCACACACGAGAGGTTTTCAATGGCGTTTAGGTCTGGACATTGGGACATGACAGGGCCTCCATCCACACCTTGATTGACCTGGCTGTGTGGTAAGGAGCATTGTCCTGCTGGAAAATCCACTCCTCAGAGTTGGGGAACATTGTCAGGGGAGAAGGAAGCAAGTTTTCTTCCATAACAACCTTGTACGTCGCTTGATTCATGCGTACTTTAGCCTTGCTGAAGCCTTCTTTTTGTAGGTCACTCGATGTCATCGTACGGTTGTTGAGTGACATTTGAATGAGTTGGTGGTCATCCTGGTCAGTGGAGATTTGTTTTCACCCTCTGCCCGTCTGTAGCTTTGTTGTCCTCAACGTCTGCTGGTTGACCTTGTTCTGAAGCAACCCGGCGCTCACTGTATCCCTCTGCAAGTAAAGCCATAATTGAAACCTTCTTTTCCCCAATCAAAACTTTATTTTCATATCTTTTGGCATGTTCATTGTTTTTTTTATTCCAATTACTTTTGAGGTACTATTAGTACTGTCTTTGCCATCCACCTGGTCTTATTGCAAGAGGATAGTGATGACTACAGCAGTGTTTTTATATATATATATATATATATATATATATATATATATATATATATATATATATATATATATATATATACTTTTCCTCGTTAAATAAGATTTGTTTCAGGTGATTACCTAATCAATTCAATTCAATTCAATTTTATTTGTATAGCTCTTTTTACAATAGACATTGTCTCAAAACAGCTTTACAGAAACATATAAACACGGTATACAGATTTTAAATGTGCGAATTTATCCCAATTGACCGAGCCGGTGGTGATGGTGGCAAGGAAAAACTCCCTAAGATGTTAAGAGGAAGAAACCTTTAGAGGAACCAGACTCAGAAGGGAAACCGTCCTCATCTGGGTAAAATCAGTACCTAATCAGTACCTCATTCAGTAGAATGAGTTGTGCCTCCATTGGAATTCCAGAGTCACTGGGATTGAATGGCTGCCATATATGTAGAGATGCTGACTTAAGAAAAATTGGCATTGGTCTCTTAATTTTTTCCAGAGCGGTACATTTCATTTATACAATGTGAATATAGTATACAGATATTTGATTATATACTGTATTCACATTTCACCACTAGATCTACACTATATATTCATTTCGAAATTGTGTTATTTTAAACTATATTATTATACTATATAATATTAAACTGATCATTTGCACGTGTTTGTGTACCATTTGTTTATTCATGTATGGAGATGTATTGTGCTGAACAATTTCATATCTTCTTTGCTTTGAAACCTGTTCCTACTAGTAGAAGAGCTGAGTCAGGTTTTGAGCTGCATAAGCATGGCAGCAGTGAGGAAACCTTGAGAGTGGGAAGAGCAATGGGGAAATGATTTAAAATATGATTAAGCCAGGATCAAGTGGAACTATACCTGATACAATGACCTATAAAAATGGCAACTGTTTGAATGTACTGTAAAGTAATTTTTCCATCAGCTCCTTCCTGTTCTAGTTTTCCTTCAGCTGAGTCCTGCTGATACAGATTGACCTTTGATGGAAGTTTCATGGCTGTCTTAAGTGTCAGTGAGCAGATCACAAATATACTTTAACATTGAAAATATGTTCTTATCAGTTTGAGGGTCATCATATTCCTCTTCACTACCATTAGGATAAACAGTCCTCGAGAACAAGGTGAAAACAGAATGAGAGAGAGATAGAAAGAGAGAGAGTCTCCAATTTAAATTATGTTCTCTTACAAATAATCCTTAGCGAGTATATAACTAATATTCCCCGGTATAATATTATTAAACTTATAATTTCAAGCTTAAAATTGTTTTGATCTATTGTCAGATAATAATGTTAAATATACACATTTATTACTACGTATTATTTTATTTCATATGATATTCCTTTTTAATCTAGAAAAACTGTTTCTTTCTAGTTCAGCTTTAGAAGCAACTTTCAGAAGAAAAGTCTGTTTTAAAGCAGTAATGCCTTTCTTGTCCATTTAAAAACCTGATAAAATGTAATGTAATATACAGTATTATACAATAATTATCATATTATTTTTTTAGAATCGTTAAAATTACAAAAATATAATATAATATAATATAATATAATATAATATAATATAATATAATATATGAACAGATTCTATTTAAAGTTAAATTATATTTTCTAATATTTCTAAGGCACTAACTTGCCATCGGGAGCAATTTGGGGTTCAGTGTCTTGCCCAAGGACACTTTGGTATGTGGGGTCACGTGGGCCAGGAATCAAACTGCCAACCCTACTATTAGTGGATAACCCGCTCTACCACCTGAGCCACAGTCACCTCTAACAGGTTAAGTGAATGACATTGATTATCACGTGGCACCTGACAAGGGATGGGATTTATTAGGCAGCAAGTGAACAGTCAATTATAAAAAAAATTATGTGTTGGAAGCAGGAAAAATTGGCTTTGAGTGACTCTGACAAATTATGATGGCTAGACAACTGGGTCAGAGCATCTCCAAAATAGCAGATGGAGATCTCCAAAGATCTCTAAATGTCTTGTGGGTTGTTCCCAGTATGCAGTGATTAGTACCTACCAAAAGTGGTCCAAGGATGGAGAACCGGTGAACTGGTGACAGGGTCATGGACGCCAAAGACTCATTGATGCACAGGGAGCGAAGGCTAGCCTGTCTGGTCCAATCCCACAGAAGAGGTACTGTAGCACAGATTGCTGAAAAAGTTAATGCTGGTTATGACAGAAAGGAGTTAGAACACACCGTGCACTGTACAGTAGCTTGCTGTGTATGTGGCTGACAAAAGCAACTACAATGGACACGTGAACATCAGAACTGGACCATGGAGCACTGGAAGAAGGTTTGGTGTCATATAATCATATAATCACTCTTCAAAACTGTGGTGAGTCAGCATGTCAAAAGCATTTAACCTTGAGGTGGATGGGCTACAACAGCAGAAGACCACATCAGGTTTGACTCCTGATGTGGTCCTGCTTGAATCTGAGGCTTTCCTGCAGGAATCTGAGGTTTTTTTGTTTGTTCTGCATTTGTCTCACAATGTTGTGTATTTGTACGTTATGTAATCTTGAATATTATAATGTATTACACCATGGTCCTGAAGAAACAACATTTTGTTCAATGTATACAAGGTATATAGTGGAATGACAATAAAAATCTGACTTGAAATGAGCAGTCCACACTTACAGATCCACATTTAAGAATCTTCTTTCTAAGGCCCTGATGGACTAGTCTGGACTTTTAGTTTTTCTGAATTTTAGTTTATCTTTAGTCACAGAACACAAATATAAAACATTACAGATATGAAGATATGAAACTCTCTTTATATTTAGGGTCATTGTGTTCCACTTCCTCCACTGTTTTGACTAACGTGTTTGGCATTGTAAAAATCATAAAAATTTATAAACTGTCCTTGGAAACAAACTGAACTGAGCAAAAGATCACAACTTATTCCAACTTTATTATATTTACAACCATCACAGGATATAAAATTTTTCTCTGTAATACTTATTCTTGTGTTAACATTTTATAATCAAAACACATCTGTTTTTCAGTTACTTCAATTCAGTTTATCAGTTAATTGATGTTGTTCTACCCTGACACAGTGGTGTTTTATTTGCTAAAATATTAATTAAAACAAGAAAGAAATTCAATAAAATAAAAAATAAAAAACAATTAAAATGATAGATTGAAAATTATTAATTTTTGCCTGAGAAATTGGTTAGAGTTTTATTAGCTTTTGTAAGCTCACATACAAAGAATATGTCAAGTGTCACATGTAATCGCTTACATACTTTTTAGTCAATACGGTTTTATGGCTCAGCAAGACTCTTTAGAAGTTTGGGGAAAAAATTATGACTCAATTCTTTTTTTTTATTTGCTGTACACAGAGTGTTTAATTACTGTATATACTCAAATTTAAATGACTAAGCGGTATAGAAGCACAGAACAAAACAAGACCCACTTGAAAATAATGATCACTGTCGTTTTACTTGTTCATCAGATTGAGGTCAGTTTTCAAAGAGAGAACAATAAGAAGAAGTAAAGAGGGTCTGATAGAGCAGAAAGAGGAGGCTTTGATAAAAAGCCTCGGCCTCCAAAAATGCAAGGTGCTAGATTGGGCCATGGCAGTATGGTATCAAGGAGGCGATCAGATGAATTTTGGTTTTTCTTTGAGTAGTGGGGTAGAGACGTGCTAGGAAATCAGCCTTGGTATTCTTGGATCCAGGTCTGTAGCAAAGAGAAAAGTGGAACCTGGAGAAGAAAAGCACCCATCTTTTCTATGTCGTGAATTTAGCCATTTAGTTGTCTTGATATACTCAAGATTCACATGGTATAAATGAGCAACAGAAGCTTGGCACCTTCCAGCCAGTAGCATCACTCCTCCAGAGCCAGCTTTTCTACAAGCAGTTCACTGTTTCCTAGTTCCATTCTGCTTCTTCTGCCCTCTCTATGTGTGCAGGTACATAGCTCTGCAGGAAGCTAAACACTCCTGCAAAAAGTATCCTAGACAGAGCTGACTTCAGGCATATTTAATGGAAGCAGTGTGAAACCACAAAAACATGAGTAGAAAATTGGCACAAATTCTTATGTATTTAAATAAGAATAAACGTGTCTCAAGATACATCCATTTTCAAATGTAAACTGCATAGACATAAAAGTATATATTGAGATACTGGCCTACAACAGACTACATTTCTCCCATTATACAAATGATAACACAATCAATTAAATGAATTCATTATTAGAAGATTCTTTAACTGCAAATGCCCCTAATACAGTGTAACTTTAACAAGCCTTTCAGGAGCTTTATGGAAGTTAGAGCTTGATAGAATTATGGCTCATCCAACATCTTCAATCAAAACGCACTCTCATAATATATACTCTGTAGCTTGGGTCCACTGCAGCTGGGTGTCACATAACTACCCGTCTAGGGTTTGAGAGCCAGTAACAAAGTAAA
The DNA here is from genome assembly GCF_023375685.1 of Ictalurus furcatus. Classification (NCBI taxonomy): domain Eukaryota; kingdom Metazoa; phylum Chordata; class Actinopteri; order Siluriformes; family Ictaluridae; genus Ictalurus; species Ictalurus furcatus. The sequence goes on along the minus strand of NC_071259.1, from coordinate 972,722 downwards.
GCAAATTAAAAATAATGAATGAAAATGAAAACCTTGGAGAGATAAGCAGGATCTCCTATTCCAGAATCAACAACACAATCACTAATTCATTGAAAATAACTTTTAATTTAATTTAAGTTGTAAAGAATGTTAACAATCACAAAAGTAACAATAACCATAACAGAACTAATAATACCAAAGATAATAATAATAATAATAATAATAATAATAATAATAATAATAATAATAAGGGACATTAGCTTCAGGGGAGGGCACGGCCAAAATACTAAACAAAACATAAATAAACAGGAATCACTCCGGAAACAACTGAGCAAAGACGAACCATGTCAACAAAGGTGAACCTTTTATGCTAGTGTGACGGCCTGCACACAAAAGAGGAAAAGTGCTCCTCACGCAACTGCTGCCATGGTGCTGAAAGAACAGCCCTGCTTCAGCACCGCTAATGTTTTGGAGAGCCCGAGAATGCGTGGCAGCAAGGCGGGGCCACAGAAATACATACGGCTGGCAGCTAATGATCAGTGCGGCAGCTCTCCACCATCTAGCAGCCGACAGGAGCATATAAAAGGGCCTTCCTCCTCTAACAAGGAGGGGGACTGTCTCCAAAATGCTACTAATGTATTTCTCTCTGTTTTACACAGACGATACTGCCTCAGAAGAAGAGCTTGATCCCTGGTTGCCTCTCCAGAGTACCCAGACCTCCAGAAAAGGCCTCAACCCCCCTGGGAGAACACACCACTCCACCTACACCAACACCAACCCCTGAGCACTTCACTCCACCTCCCCTTTTCCCACCTTCAAACACCCTTTTCAATAAAAACCCTCCAAATTCTGCACCTAAGTGGCCTCCTACTCGCAACCTAGGATCGCTACACTGGTGGAGGATGCGGGCATGAGCACAGACCCGCCCACCCAGAGACAAATGGATCCCATGCTGCAGCACTTATTAGAAACGAACATTCAATAGCAAGCAGTGACTCAACAGCTCGCACATAGCTTACAAGTCACAACCAGAGAGCTCCTTGCACAGAAGACAATGGCCCCTGCTACCGCCATCCCTCTCGCCAACCCCTGCCAAGAGGCCCAGTGCCTTCTACCCCACCTAACCCAGGAGAACAACATCAAGGACTATTTGGAGGCCTTCAAATGGGAGTGGTCCCGCATCCTCGCCCCACTACTCTCTGGGGAAGCCCAAACAGCTTACTATGTGTTCTCACCTGCAGAAGTGGCTGGCTACAGAAAGGTAAAAGGTGAGATTCTAGCATGAAGTGGGTGAACACCCAACCAAGCTATGGCAGAGTTCAACCAATGGAGCTACCAGTCCAGAGCCAATCCTCATGGACAGATGGACATCGTCTTTCTCATCACCAAGAGGTGGCTCCAACTGGACCAAAACACCGGCACCAAGGTTGCAGAGAGGGTAGCCATGGACCAGTTCCTAAGAACTCTGCTGCCTCCAGAATGCCAGGCTGTGGGAATGCAGGCTCCCAACAACCCCAGATAAATAATAATCACCTTAGAATGAGCCATGGCCACCCTGGAACTAGGCAGGGAAGGATGGCAAGCACCCAGCCCTCCTAGAAGGCTCCCCCCTCGCAGTCCTGAGCAGAACTACACCGGGGAGAGAGGTAACAGCTGAAGTTGCCCCACCTATGGACCACCCTGGGACGATCCCGTGCCAACAGAGTTGGACTCAGAAACCCTGAAAAGAGCCCAGGAACACTGGCTGGCAGGGTGTACCCTCGACACACATAACCCACCCAAAACACCCACCCTGACAGTAAGGGTAGAGAGAAAACCCAGTCAAGGCCTTGTTGGATTTTATATTTGGACTCTATATCAAGGCCTTGTAGCACTGTGACCCTGGCCAGACTGACAATCCTGCCAAAAAAAAACATCAGAAAAGGAACCATAATGGTGACATGTGTACATGGAGATGCACGTGAAGTTCCTGCAGCCGAGGTAAACATCCAAAGCAAAACAGGCACCTGGCCACTCTTGGTGGGCATCATTCCAGTCCTTCTAGTGCCACTACTCCTGGAAAGAGACTGGCCAGGGTTCCCAACCAGCCCAGCTCCCAAGACCATGGGGGCAGCATAATGAGGGAAGGTTCCATGGGTCCGGCAGGCCTACATGGCCCAAGACAAGGGGGACACCAGGGCAGACCTCAAGGACTTCTGGATGTGGCCCAGAAGCATGGGAGCAACAGCCCTCACCATTTCGCATAGCTCGATCAAGTTTGTGCAAGAGATGCAGGAGTGGATGGATTGAGTGGCCCCGATCATACAAGAACACATGAAAGCCGCTCAGGAAGAACAAAAAACAGCATACAACTGCACAACACAACCATGGGAGTTCAAGCCTGGTGAGCAGGTGCTCCTGCTCCAAATGTCTCCTGTAAATTCCTTGCCCGATGGCAAGGCCCATATACAGTCCTCGAGAGGGTGGACACTGTGAACTACCACCTGCAGCAGCCCAGTAAGTGAGCAGAAACACAAACATACCATATAAACCTATTGTAGAAGTGGATCGAGCCTGCTCCAGTAATGTCTGCTTTTGCTACCCTAGACACTGATCAAAGCAAATGTCTCCTGGTCCAGCAAGGAGAGGACCCAACCCCCACACAAAGACAGGAGCTGATGGAACTGGTGGACCACTTCTCTGATGTCTTCTCAACCACTCCAAGGATAACATAGCTGGTCCACCAAAAGATTAAGACCCATCTGAAAGTTAGACAGTGGTTAGACAGCGGCCCTAGAGTAGCGATAGAAGTAGAGATGGAAGCTGATAGTATTTTTTAAAAAATGTGTTTGTGACATCTCCAGGTGTGTTTGAATTTCTATGACTTCCTTTCGGCCTTAAAAACACAGCTGCATTGTTTTAGAGGCTTATGGAGCATGTCCTGAGAGAAGTAAAAGGGAAGTGCTGTCTAGTGTAAAAAAAATAAAATAAAAAAAACTGTGCTTTTGTATACTCTTGGAATGAGCTTGAGCACATCCAAAACTTCAATCAAGTGTATTGTACTGTATTCATGCAATGCACCATCACATTGTCTCACACCATCTAGGCCACAATGTCTCAGGAGAAGGAGTCAAGACATATCCAAACAAGGTAGCAGCCATCAACAAGTTCTCTTATGTTTGAGGACAAACTATGGTCATACAGAAAAGATGGAGCAGTTTTGCCACATGGTGGTGCTATAATACCAAAAAAACTTGAAATTGGCTGTAACTATGGAATCGTTCATCGGATTGACTTCAAAATTTGCATACACTGTTGTTATCTCAGTTGCTATCGCAGACTGTGAGCACATTCACGTATGTTGAAAAACATGGCTGACATCGGCCAATCAAATTTCAGTAGCTATCAGACAACGTTACCATTGGCCGATCGAAACGAAACTTGGTGGACCTATTTGACTCTTTGTCTGTGCAAAGTTTTTGTGCAAAGTTTAAAGAAATCAACCACTTGGTGGGGCTATCATAATTTTTGTCTGTGTTAACGGTTGTATTTAAAGTAGTATTTTGAACAAACACAAGTAATATATATCAAATGAGAGGTCTTCTCATTCTAAAGATATTTGCCTCAAGAACCTTCTGTCAAACCATTTAATATTTAAGATAATGTTAAAAACCTACCTTTGCGAACTAACGAAGGTTTTTTGCTCAAGTGAAATAAAACTATTGCAGGACAACACTTTGGATGTCTTATATCAAAAAGTATAAAAAAAAAGTTGAACTTTTGACTTACCCTCGCAAGGCCACATCAAAAGGTTTGAAGTGGACATGGCTTTACTTTACTTAAATGGCTATAACTCTATTTAAAAAAAAAAAAAAAAAAAAAAAAAACCTATAATAGTAAAAAAAAATAAAAAAAAAAATAGATCTCATCATTCTGAACAACTTTGCCTCTAGGACTACTGTTGTCAATCAAATCGTTCATTAAATATTTGAGATTATTTCAAAAACCTAGTTTTGTGAACTAGTCCTAGAATTGCAAGACAATTCTTTGGACTACTTAGATCAATAATTATCAAAAAAAAGTTGAATTTTCAACTTGAAGAGATTGAAAAGATATTTTCACTAAACTTGGGTTACATATGTGTGGGCTCAATTTGAGGATAAATGTAAAAAAAAAAAAAAAAAAACATTACTGAGTGTGACCAGTTGGTGGCGCTATAGCAGAACAAAACAAGAAATTGGCAATAAATGTGGAAACACTGGTCCAATAGACTTGAGAAATAAATCTTGCAAGAATCATCCTTCTCCAAGGTCCAATCAGCATATACGAGGACAATTGTGAATCTTGAAAAACATTGGCCGACATTGGTCGAGCAATGTTCAGCAGATTTTAGACAAGCTTAATGAAGGGCGATATTTCTTAAAATTATCTTGGTTTTTCTTTGATTTAGGTGCTTATAGGATTGCACAATAGTAAGTAATATCTTTTAACGTATTTAAGGTCCCTAAATGACTTGAATCCTGATAATTGCTGCTTGCAGCTATATTTATTATTATTATTAGTAGTAGTAGTAGTAGTAGTAGTAGTAGTAGTAGTAGTAGTAGCATAAAAGTACCATGTTGTTTGGTTGTGAAATGTGAAAATGAGCTATATTTACAGCTGTAGAGTTCAGTTCAAAGTTGAGTTTGAGTGAGAAAAGAATTCAGAATCCACAGTTGTGCTGTGTGAAGAGTTGTGAAATTTCAAACAGAGTATAGTGCATGTAACTACTTGTAAATAAAAACTATAATGGAATCTGAAAACTAATCAAACTGTTTGTGAAACCCCATCATTTCATATAATTTACATTAACTCAAGCAATATTCTATATAAAAAAGAATTAAAGGAAGCGATCAAACATAAATACATTAGAAATAAGTCGTTCAATAAAGAAATTGTGCTGTATAAAAGGTGGACATCTTGTTCTGTTTGCCATGGTATCTAATTTACTAGAGTCAGCACTAAGTGACCAGTGAGTGACCAATCTATTGTGTCTCAAGCTGCAGTGCTTCGTATACTCACTATTCATAACTCATGATTCATAATTCACTGCATAACCAACAGCGGCTTTAGCTTAGCTAGACACTTAGCTATGAATAAAAAAAATATCAGTTTCCCTGTATGATGTGCTTAGTGTCCATAATTACCTGGGTACAGCACATTTTTCTCTCTCAAATTTAATGTCAAACCTTTTCTTTTCACCTCACTAATTTCACTCTTAATTAAAGTTTTTTTGCAATTCATCTCCAGATTTTGCCCTTTTCAACCATCTGTTATGCTGTTAAGTAGACATGAGTAAAAATAACTTTTACCTCTAATAAAGTCTTTTTTGCCATTTCCTCCTCACTTCACCTGTGTGAGGTTTGCCTTTTAATCAACATTTCAGAAAACTTGCCCAATGGAAGTAAATTGCATGATGTTGTCCACTCATATACTGTACTGTATGCATGAATAAATAAAAAAGGACTGAGATGAGGAAAAAAGACACCGGTAAGACTAATGATCATTGCAGATGAAAGATTTATTGGCATATTTAATTAAATTTTTCTTTTTTGTTACCTCATGGTATATGGCAATAGCATTTGCAGCATTTAACTTATTCATAACATTTAGATCAGAGACAACTGAGAATAATAAGGTTTTTAGATGTAAAACTGCAGGGAAGTTAAAATTTTACCACCATGTGGAGATACTCAGGGAATACACAGGTTTAGTGTTTAAACATGCTCTAGCATTACAAAATCTAAAGAAGACATACAGTACCTAAAAAAAAAAAAAAAAAAAAAAGGATTTACAATTAAAATGCTACATTCACAGTATGTCGTTCGATCAGTACAAGTAAATAAATCATTTTTAGTTTAGAAATACAATTACATTTGGTAATATATTTAGGTCATTTATCACATTAAAGATTTATCAGAACAAAATGATAATACTGATTTGGCTGATGTTATTTTTTTTTTGCCAGCACATCATATAAACTTTCTTAGTTTATAGAGTAAATTATATACTAGAAATAGTCACCTTTTGTATCACCAAATATATCTTGAAGTTACGCATAATGACAAGAAGAAAGGGGAATAAATCAAACACACTATTAATTAGCTATTGAACATTTGTGAAATGGAAAGGTTTTGGTATGTTGTGAACTAAGCTACCCAGAGAATTCCCATAAAAATAAAATGAGGGAAAAAAATGCTCTTGCTGGGATCATGTACAAACTCTCACTGAAATGGACATGGAGAGGTGTACAGGGTTGCCGCTCTCTCACCTTTAGAAGAAAATAAAAACAGAAATCAGGCTTTAGTTCTTTTATGAAACAATGTACAGATACTCTGTGTGTAATTGACTTGGGCAGCTACATGTAGAAATTTTACTGGTTGATAAAGAAGTTTAGAATGTATACCGATCTTGTAGTAGTCGTAAACCTTCACAACAGCTGGCTTCAGGTTCAGCACTGAAAGGTCTTGCACGATCTTCAGGGTGTACACCTTTTCCTTTCCATGCTTCAGCTAAAACAGACAGAGATATTAAACAAAATCGTTTCTGTTCACATTGTACTGTACAAATGAGCCCACACTGTCTGTTTTGATTTTACTGCAATACACGTCATTCCAGGAGGATGGGTCTGTCATGTCACTTTCAGCATCACATAACACAGAGCGGCCTACAAACATGGCCATCAAGGACTACAACACCCATCCACCACTGATCTATCCCTCCTTGCAACCAGATCTACAACATCTCAGCCAAAGAAACTCAAGCCATGGACGATTACATCACAGAAGCCCTGAAACATTCGTTCGTGCAACTTAGAATCTACTGGATTCAAGTTTTTGGAAAAGAAAGGTGGGGGAATCAGACCATGCATAGATTTTCGCAGATTGAATCAAGTAATAGTCAAGTACCAGTATCCTCTGCCCTTGGTCACTGCAGCCCTAGAACAACTGAGAGAGGCAAAAAAAATCTCATCCGTATCCATGAGGGCTATGAGTGGAAAATGCCTTTTAGCAACACCTCTGGCCACTTCAAGTACTGTGTTATGCCATACAGGCTCCAGCAGTGTTCCAGTGCCTCACTAATGACTTCCTCTAGGACAAGCTTGATAAGTACTTCATTGTCTACATTAACAATATTCTAGTTTAATTCTCATCCAAAGAAGTTCACATAACACATGTCAGAAAGATTCTTGAAAGCCAGCTCCTCAGCAAAGGGGAGACATTTCAGTTTCACATTACCGCAATCTTTTTCAATGTCATCAATGAAGAGGTAGTTCTCATGAACCAGGGCAAGGTCACCATCGTCACTGCCCAATCCCCACCACAGTTAAGGAGCTACAGAGGTTCCTGTAGTTTTATCTTTTATCTGTGGTTCTGCTCCATTGTCACGCCCCTGACAGACTTAATCATGGAAGCCCTCAGTTGACCAAGCATTCAATAATCTTTCTTTGTCATTCTTTCATTCACCCCAGACCTTAGCCTTCCTTGAGAATGTAGCAATTCTATGTAGAACCCATACAACAGAGCTTTCACAGGGTGTTTCCCTATCAATACTAGTTCAAAACTAGAACACTTTTAGGAAGCTAGCAACCTTGTTTCAAGAGAGCAACACTTTAACCTAATTAATGTCAAAATAACAATAAGCTAAATATCTATAGTCAATTTTTTATTATTATCATTTATGGGTGTGTGTGTGTGTGTGTGTGTGTGTGTGTGTGTGTGTGTGTTTGTTCTTACTCCTTGCAGGTAGATGATTGCTTTGCCCTGAATTTTATCCACGCGTCTCACAGCTCCATCATTTGACTGGAATAAAGATAATCAGAATAAAAACTGATACATCAATATGATAACAACAACAACAACAACAACAATAATAATAATAATAATAATAATAATAATAATAATAATAATAATAATAATTTCTTAGAGCTTTTCTAGGCACTCAAAGCGCTTTACATTGTATGGGGGAAATCTCCTCAACCACCAGTGTGTAGCATCCAGTGGAAGCCATAGTGCACCAGAATGCCCCCCACCGACCAGCTATTAGTGGACAGGACAGTGATGTACAGTAGACCAGGACACCAAGGTCATACCCTTATTCTTTATTAGAAGTGTCCAGGGATTTTTATTGACCACAGAGAGTCCAGACCTCGACTTAAGGTCTCATCTGAAAGATGAGATGGTGTTGTTTTTACAGTATACTGGGGCATTAGGACCTACACAGGTCACATTGTCAGCACCCCCTGCTGGGACTCGCTGCTCGGACTCCCTAATACCACTTTCAATAGCAACCTTAGTTTTCCCCAGAAGGTCTCCCAGCAGGCTCAAACCTGCTAAGCTTCAGTGGGAAACCAGGCAAGAACTGGAGGGTGATATGGCTCTGGCCAATGAGTTGATGTTTGGAACAGCATTTGGTTCGGTTTCACCATCAACAACGCATGCCTAAAACACACTGTTCTGAATAAGTAAGTGTATTATAAGTATTTAGATCAGTGTTCATGCATTACACTTCCAGTTAAAGGTTTACGTTACATTTGAATTGCTGTTCACAAGCTGCACAGACGTCTCGTCCACACTGAATCCAGAAAGAGGCTTGACTTCGATGACCACCATGTTGGTCCTCAAGCGTCGACCGTTATACCTGAAATTAAAAGATCATTAATCACTCACATTCTCCTCATTTGTTCTGAAGTAACTGAGTAACACGTTATTAAAAGTAAATACTAGAACTAATCTAACATTATCATCACATTGTGCTTATTATTTAAATATGTCTTCTATGTTTTTTCCTAAAGGCTTATGAACTCTTCCATTCAATTCTATTCTGGCTTTGATTAAATAACTTTAATAGACATTATGTACGATCACTCAATCTGTTGCATTGCATATTAACAGAGATGATTCTTGTAGATTATGGAGTTGCAGTAGAACTCACTTGACAGTAATGGTCACTTTCAGAGATGGCTTTGGGACCCTGCAGTTTCCAGACGCTGAGGCCGAGATGATGAATGAAGAGCGGTCAGGAGGAGGAGGGATGTTGTAGTGCAAATTGAACTAGAAGGGAAAAAACATGCTATTAGCACAACTCATCCACCCAAACTGACCCTCTGAGAGCCTGCTTAATTAATAAAGGAACCGAGGTGAGTAAGTAAAGTGAGGAATGGTGATGTACAGACCTGCACGTACACACAACCTTTCCCTTTTGCTTTGATTTTGTAATCTCCAGGAACCCGCTGCAGCTGACTCTCCTGATACAGCAGCCTGTTACTCTGATTGATGGTAAACTTGTTAATCACCCCTGATGGTGATGTTATAGTAACAGTAACAGCTCCTGCTGGACGGTAGGTGATGATACTGTATTTCGCCAGAGCCTGGAGAGCCACGACAGTGTCCTGTATGATGGATAAGAGTATACAGAGAACACATTGAACCCTTTAATGTATAGTGTCCAGAATTGTATACCATTAGTTTTAGGCTGTTTTAAGGAACATATTTAACCTTACACAAACACACACACACACACACACACACACACACAAACACCCCTTTAATCACTACAGTATTATACAAACACCATTATATTGATTTTTATTCCTCCATAAGTGTTGCTCCTCCATAATCCAACATGGCTGACAATGGCAAATGCAGCACGTCTTTAATATCTCTGTCTAAATTTTCCAAATTAAATCTGTGTAGCTTTCGTTTAAAGAAATGTATGTTACATTTATATCAGTGTTTTAAATCACTGCTCCTGAAGCTTGGTTACCATCTCAGACATCACACCCTGCAAAAACTCATTTCAGGGAGGTAACTCCACCACCACTGCAACCCTATGCCCATCACAACACAAACTGAAAACCTCATCTCACCCAACCCCAACCCCAACCACCCCCAAGCTCACTGCGCCCCGGCCCGCAATCTGAAAAACCTGTGTAGCCTGTAGGGTGTAACAGGTATATCTTGTTTTTGAGTAAATGTATAAAGTTAAAATTTGGAAAGGCGAGCATTCTTTTAAAAAGTGCAGATTGATATGATAACGATTTGTACCTGTGTAGAAGCGAAGCCCCCGAAGGCGTTCTGCTGCTGCGAAAGCCATAGGACAATGCTGCTGCTGTAACCCAGACCGAACCCGGACAGTTGGGGTCCAGACATCAGAGCCAGAAGCACATACGATGTCATCTCCACCTCCAAAGAGTCCGTCACAGACCCATCATTCACTCTGCTCCAGTGCCTCTTGCCCCCTGAGGGAGATATTAGACACAAACTTGAGTCATTGACTCACATTTCCCTCACAAAAACTCACTTCATACATCATTATTCTCCAACAATTACACACATTCACCAACACAATTCAAAATCATTTTCATTGACAAACTACAAATCAGCAAACAAGACCAATATTCTCAATTAAAATCCAACACAGGATTTCTTTTTACTGCTACACACACAAAAATTACCCATCCAAAACCAGTGAGCACTGTGCAGTGTTTTCCATTTATACACCGAAAACAACCAAATAGTTCTCAAATACCAACAATCCATGAAGAATCTCCAACAATGAAGCACCACCCATATTCTCTATTATTTTTCATCACACTACAACAGTCTTTACCACAAAATATTCACCAACAAATGCCAAGCAACCCCATCAACACTGACATTCTCTGACAAATAACAGCAATCTTTAAAAAAACAACATTGGCCAGCAAACACTAATTATGTCCACTATAAAACAAACGGACACTAGCCAGCACCAACTACCATTATACCAAAACAAAATTACTTAAAATGGAGACTCGTGTGTGGTTTTTTTTTTGTTTGTTTGTTTTTTTTAATTAGCTCATTTTTAGCCTCTGAAAAGGTTCCTGTATTAATACCTGTTAATGGGTTTTTACAGCTCCTTGGTCAACATAAATTGTTTCTAATTAAACTGCAACATATATCAATCAAAATCACATACTGACTCACTAAACCTGAGGTTAGTGTGTTCTTTAGAGTTCTCTGTGGGAGAATGTTTCAGTTTTCTCTGAGAGACATCTCTGACAGCATCAAACCTGAGACTATGGCCTTTGCATTCAGCTTTGAGATGAGTTTGTTCCTCATCCTCTGATCCCCAGCTAGAGTGAAGGTGTAGAAGAGGAGAGCCTTGGCGTAGGTTGAGATCTCCTTAGTGTGTGAATTCCTCAGGCAAATAAGACTGTTTTTCACCACAGGATCCTGCCATACAAAGATTAACAATTGTATATACTGTGATCCCTTACTATGAGCCAGGTTTTCAAACTTCCTAATTTGCATGCAACACAAATGCTTTTCATTTCAGTTTGTATTGATTGCAATATGAATTCTCAAATAGGGTGTTGAATCTTCATTTGCACACCACATCTGCAAAGTGATTTTAGACTTTCCCTGAGCAATTATAGCCATTGCAAGCTTGCTAAAGTATTGTCTTCATTGTAAAATATTTTTTTAGATTCATTTGAAATCAATCACTTTTTGCATTCATATTTCCTGCAGTTCATGTTTATCATTGTTTTGTTAACGTTAACGTTGTTAACGTTGTTAACTGTATATGAAAATTTCATCAGTGACACAGTTTACTCACTTTAACAGTATATTTGAGTTCCAGCATTGCAGCTGTGATGTACGCAGAGAGGGTCACCTCATCAGTCACTCCTCCCTGAGAAAGAGAGAGAGCGAGAGAGAGAGAGAGAGAGAGAGAGAAATAATATTATACCCCAGTGCTGTTGAATTCTGGATTCTGATTGGTCAAAATATGTAATCATTGATATGGTGACAAGCTATAACTTGTGTAACAACTATTAAATGTAACTGTAAACAGATAAAAAAAATACATAAAGCAACATAATTGTTGCCATATTGCAGGGTTATAAGAAGAAAAAAACACTCCAGGATGGTATAAGACAATAATCAACAATAATGTTGTAGCAATCACACCACCTGTTGTTAATTATTTTCGTCTGACCTTCATGTCAGTGTGGATGAGTTGTCCCACTGAGGCAAAGCATCCGTTACGCTGCTGCCGTTTACCGAGCCAGGTCTTCGCCTGGTCCACAAACGCCTGATCTATAAAGATGTATCGTTTCGCATTTCCGAAAGACTTCATCACGAACGCCGTCAGCCTGAGAAATCCAACACAACGGTTCGGAATCAGAATCGTTATTTGGAAGGTAAAAATTGTTCTGTTAGGCTTCTATATTACACAATGAGCAACTGCTAATGGGATTAGTCATTTTTAGTTTGTTCATGACTGAAAAAATAAGCTGGCATCAGGTTAGTGGATGTCAAATAATTGTAGGAATTAACTGAATTGCATAAATTAACCATGATTAGTTCACATTGGACATTTAATTACAGTCATAGATCACTAATAATAATAATAATAATAATAATACTCCCTAGTTTATTAACATGAGTATATAATTTATTTAACCAGTCACTGTAAATCATAATTAAATTATGCAAACATTAAATGTGGTGTATATTAATTATACCACATTAATGTTAAATTCTGGATTCTGATTGGTTGATTAATATTCTAGAACAGCAGCTCTGACAGGGTGTTACATCCAGCTTCACAGCTCCAATTCCCAATCCAGTCCAGTCCAGATGACTGTCCCGCTCACCTGAATTCTAACACACCTGTAGAATCATTACTCGGTGTATTTAAGAGTACAGTTGCGTGCAGCTCTTTGTTACATTCTGTTGATTTCATTTGGCCTTCTGGCTTGGACTTTTTAGTTGTTTTCATATTTGATTATGTTTTTTTTTTTCTTTCTCTTAACCCTGTCTGCATGATCAGTTGACTACATCTTTGTTTTAAGATTTTCACAACTACCTCCGTCTGACTACTGATTTGAGGGGGATGGAACAGGAACTAGCTTGTCTCTAGCATGTTCCACAAAATTAAACATAATAATTGAACAAAATGTACAATGTGTTCTTTAGTAAATAGAAAATTGTATCCCTTTGAAAATTCATATATACCTACACACACACACACACAAACACACGCAGGACTCACCATGTGTTGCCTGATGGATCGCTCATCCCAAAAGCACTGTAAGATCCATCATTGTGTTTGTAGTTCAGTTCTCTCTGATATCCTGTACCGAAGATGAGACAAACCAAAAGTTGTGTAACTTTATTTCTTATTAATAGCTATTATTTGTTCACTGTTAAACAGCTGAGGATTTTGCACTCAACTGTACAGTTATAAATTGCCTTTCCTTAATTCTAAGCACTTGCTGTAAGCCTCAATTCTAAGTTATATCATGTCCTCACCGCTCACGAGGTAGGTCAGGGCTGTGCTCCTGATCTGGGGCGTGAGCTGGTTGGTGCTCTCCAGGTACTGCAGGATGAAGATGTTAGGGGCGAAGCGCAGCATGTTCTGCTCTCCACAGCCGTACGGCATCTCCAGGAGACTCGCCAGGTTCTGTAGAGCTCGGCCCATCAGATCTCCTAATGTCAGAGATGACATTAGCATAGCGTTATCATTTTTCTTTCATACTTATTGAGTTTTGATTGAATTGTTACCAAATTGACTGAAGTGAGTGTTACAAAAGCTTTGTACTCGGGGTCTCTGTGCATTTGCCTAATAAACATGACATGATAATATTGTGCATGCCACGCTCTCTTAGAAAAAAGATTCTATGGTTTTTCTCTCTGGAGGAACTCTTAAAGGTCGCATTACTGAAGATTTCAGTTTCAAAGGTAAGTGTTCAAAGTAAAATAAAATCCCATTCCAGCATTTTGATGGGAAATTTAATGATTGATCATGAAACTTTGTGCTCAATTCAATCAGGGACATGAACAAAAATTGTCAAAAGTTACATTTTTAAGGTTAAATTAAACCATCAAGCTATTAAAATATCTTCACACATTATTTGTCCTATTTATAAACTAATTCTGATGCAGTTTATTTATCAAAATGATGTAAACGGATGAAATCGAAGCAGGTCTATGACTCACCCAGCACAGAGACTGAGCCCTTGGCCGAACCATCCACGACTTTCTTAGGCAGGGTTAGTGAGACCCTCTTCTCAACCACATCTTTTAACAGAGATAGAGAGCCATGGAATTAAATGTGGTACAGACTCTACAGGACTGACACTCCAAGACTGGAATTAGACATCCACGCTCTGGCAAAGTCCATGAAACCTGTTCCAAGAGATCTACCTTCCTCTAAAATTTAGTTCCAGCCCAAATCCAACAGAACTGATTGATAATCAACAGTTAAGATTTAAATGGGCTTTTTGTACAAAGCACTTTCTTCACTGTAATGTACAGTATAAACAAGGTGAAAGAATAAGGTGTGTGTCTCACCTGATGGGCAGAGAAGCTCATTGTAGCTTTTAAACTGTTTGGTTCCTTCAGCCTGAAAATGGCAGCAGAATAAAAATACAATCATAATCACAATTACAGCATCGATAACACGGCTGCAACGTACATTCAAAGCATCAATAACACTGGAAACGTTCCTCATCTTCAGAGCTGGGTTTTGCAGCTACTTAAGTAATTTTCCAATTATTAAAATCACTCATGTGAAGCTCATACCTCTGAGGTGCAAGATGTTTGTGAATAAAAGTGTCTGGGACGGGGTTTTCAATATAATCTAGACCACCATTTTAAACATCCATCCATCCATCCATCCATTTTCAGGGAACAAGGCAGGGGACACCATGGGGTGCCAACCCATCACAGGGCCCCATTGGCAAACACATTCACATACTATGGACAATTTAGATGCCAATCAGCCTACACTGCATGTCTTTGGAATGGAGTAAATGTACTTGGAGGAAACCCCTGAAGCACCTGAAGCACAGGGAGAATATGAAAACTCCACGCACATAGGGAAGAGGCAGAATTTGAGCCCACAACCCTAGAGATGCGAGGAAAATGTGTTAACCACCAAGCCACCACGCCTGCTTTTAACTGTGACTCTTTTTTTTTTTTTTGGTTGTTGCAGTTGTGGAAATACCAATCCACCATTATCCAAGTTTATTATTATTTATCGAGTTCTTATTGTTATTAGTCTCTGGATTTATTCCAATCTGTAACACCTTCAAAATAGTTCAATCTTTAAATAATGTCAACTTGAATCTAATGTCTTCTGTCAGTGGTCCATCACTGGTCCAATTCATCCAAAATTTTTATTATTAGAAGTAATAATGTAATCACCAGCACGGGCAGTTTTTTAATGATGGAATCGATGCGTCCTTTCTGCGGTACAATAACTCTTCTCTTCCCACACATCGATGATGGCACCGCTTCCGCTGTCACCTTGATGCTCACCTCCCCTATAACACACACACACACACACACACACACACACACACCCGCACACACACACACACACACACACACACACACACACAAAATACTGTTTAGTCTCACTAACAAACCTGCTGTTACTCTCTGCTGTTCAAAACCTACAGAAAATAAATGAAAGCGCCTTGAACAATGATGCAAAAGTCACAACTAATGGTAAATGGGTTTAAGAAAGAAACCATGGTTATTTATTCCCCATTAATATGCCTGTGCTCAATATATTATATTCATATTTATTAATATTTATTATATTATAATTCATAATTATATTGTGCATCATTTGTGTTTGCCATGATAGAGTTTATTTATAAAGACATATGAAAATAATGCACTTTAATCCACATACACACACGTTATGTATATTTTAAGGGACTCTGTCAAACATTAACCAGAAGTTCCTCTTACTCAAATCTAAAATATCTGTTATTTCACTTGGCTTTTTTAAATAAAATAAAAAAAAATTAACATAGAGGAGATTTTTGGAATAAACACGAGCTATTTGAACTATTTAAACTTTGGTCATATGAGAAGATCAAATTTCCATTCCAGCATTTACAGTGAGCTTTAAGTTTTAAAGGTTTTTCTGACGTACCCAGAACCAGCGGTGTGATGGTCCAAGAGAAGGTCCAGCTATCATCAGCGCACAGACATTTTGTGTAGAGGCAGCCGTTACACTTTTTCACAGAGAACTGTTTTGAGCTGGCCAGAGTCACCTTCACCTTTAACACACAGAGTTTTCATTCCATCAGATATGTGAAAACTAAACCAGTTGATCCTCATTCAAGGACTCCACCAGATGACGTCATAGACTAATTAGCATATTCATGAAGGCATCAATATCATTTGTGTAGTAAAATGTGTTGCATGAAGAATGATGTTCTGAAAACAAGTGTGTTTGTCAGAATAACTACTGTATGTTGATCAGTGATTGGTCACTGGAAACAGTGGTGTTCTGTAATTGGTTGTTGCTAGGCTCTTATATTAAAATAAAATTAAAAAAATCTAGTGACAAAGTTAGTAAATTGGCCAACGTGTGTTTTTGGGAACCTTTAAAGAAATTTAAACCCATCTGAATGTCATGTTCTCTTAATGTTGTGATGTCACAGTACACATACTGTATGTGAGAAAATTAATATTGGATTCGAGGTAATATAATTAGACCAAACGTGTCAGCTCACCACTATACAGCTTCGAAGGTAGTTGAAAACAGTGGCTTTGAGCGTGAACACTTCTCCTCGGATGACAGAGCTCGGCAGAGTGAGGCTCACAAAGAAAGGCTGGAAGGCAGTGAGCTCGGTTTTCTGAGCGATTCCAAACCCAACAGGTGATGTACAAAATGCGCCAGCCTGCCATGTAGTGATGGAGTCCGGAACCGTTCTATTAATGTGTATCGCTCCAGACTGACTGTAGAGGAAATAACACAGCAAACTCAGTAACACAGACTGAAAAAAAAACAATTTAAAATAAAAAAACAAATAAATAAAACCTTTTAAAAAAAAAAAAAAAAAAAAAAGCACTTAAACAGTATGCACACCTGACTGAAAAGAGATCCCAAATCCATGTCTCTGGGAAATATTTGCGGATTGTAATGACTGGAGGGTTTGAACTCAAGACAACTGAAGCGGATTCTTTCGCCTGTACATTCTTGGCTCCAGGTGCTCCATCTGGGATAAATTTGGATATACAATCAGGTCCATAAATATTTGGACACTGACAAAGTTGGTATTATTGATCTGTCTAACACAGTATATCGGAGTTGAAATTGTCTCATTTTGAATGTCTCATTTTGAGGGTATTTACCTCCCTCATTATTTCACTTTGAAGTAAGCAGGATAAAAGATCTAGCTAGAGCTGATTTCAAGCATGGCATTTGCGTTTGGAATCTATTTCTGTTAACTCTCAATATGAAATCCAAAGAGCTTTCACTAATATTGAAGCAAGTTATATTTAGGATGAAAAATCTAAACAAACCCATCAGACTATTAGATGTGGACAAATCAACTACTTGGGACATTCTTTAAAAGAATGAATGGCACTGGTGAGCTCAGGAACACCAAAAGGCGCAGAAGACCGTGGTAAAAAACTATGGTGGATAACAGAAGAATTATTTCCCTGGTGAAGAAAAATCTCTTAACAAATGGTTGACCAGAACAAGAACACCCTCCAGGAGGTAAGTGTACTGTATCTGTGTCAAAGTCAACACTCAAGAGAAGACTTCACCAGAGTGAGTTCATGGAGATGCGACAATGATCAACTTGTAGCAGAATGATGGGAAGAGAAGAGCAGAGTATAAAGAAAAGAAGAAACTGCTCATGATCCGAAGCATACCACCTCACCTGGTGGCATGGGCTTGTATGGCTGCCAATGGAGCAGTTTCCCATGCATTTATTGATTATATGACTGCTGAATAAAGCAGCAGCGTGAATTCTGAAGTGTATAGGGATCCTTGCTCACTTTCAGCCAAATGCTTCAAAACTCATTGGACAGTGCCTCACACTAAAGATGAACAATGATCCGGAGCAGACTTCAAAAAGAATCCCACTTTTATAAGGAAATGAAGTGGAATTTTTCTGCAATGGCCAAGTCAATCACCTGACCTGAATCCGATTGAGCTGCATTTCACTTGCTGAAGGTAAAACCCAGGACAAAACATCAGAAGAACATGCAGCTCAGTAAAGGCCTGGCAGCGCATCACCAAGGAAGAAACTCCGAGCCTGGTGATATCTGTGGGTTCCGTTTTTTCAGGCAGCTAAATTTATGATTATGTTTCTTTGACAAATTACTTTTGATCCCTTTAAAAAAACTAAAAATAAATAAATAAATAAAAGGCTCCAATTAAAAACGTTAAATTTAAAGCTGAAATTCTGCACTTTGAGCTCATTGTTATTATTTCGTTTCAACTCTTTTGTACTGTGGTATACAGCAGAAATACCAATAGCTTTGTCAATATATAAATATTTATGGAACTGACTTTAACAAACATGTATCAAGTCAAAAAGAAAATGTGACTAGGGAAAACCACTTACCAGGCCGCAAAATGTTAATACAATCTGAAGGTTTCTTTATGATTGCATTGGTGAGGACTTTAATTCCAATACCCTGAGTCAAAAAAAATGGAACACAAAGTCATTTTTGCACATATAAAAAAGCCCATTTCTTAAAACCCAGTTTCCATTATTATCACAATAGTGTGTTGTATAAATTACTACACGCATAGGTTTGCCGGTATACTAGAATATTGCACACGAGTGCAATATTCAATATTTTGGCGGCTGTGGATCAGGTGGTAGAGCGGGTTGTCCACTAATCATAGGGTTGGCGGTTCGATTCCCGGCCAGCATGACTCCACATGCTGAAGTGTCCTTGGGCAAGACACTGAACCCCAAGTTGCTCCCGATGGCAAGTTAGTGCCTTGCATGGCAGCTCTGCTACCATTGGTGTGTGAATGGGTGAATGAGACACAGTGTAAAGCGCTTTGGATAAAAGCGCTATATAAGTGCACCATTTACCATTTACCATTTACCTAATGAGGCAAGCCTTCTCTTGAATGTACCCCCAAAGGTATAAATGATATTTGGAATTGTCCACAACAAAAACACTGTGGATGCTAAATAAGTAAGGAATAAACACATCATGTCATACTGTTAGCATAAAATACGACGCGGTGATGAAGCAGTAGTTTTAGTTTTTTTATGCCTCTGAAGTTGAATGTTTTCCTATAACATCACATTTCCAGTTGTGTTATTTCTCTTTTCTCATGATTACAATTTTTAATTAATTAAAGATGGCACCTCATACTTTTTATCCATTAACAGTTACAATTAATGTTGTGTAAATTCTGTGAAACAGCTTAGTTCCTGTTCTCACTTACAATAAATGTACATTATATTATTTACACTATAAACCATCCTTCCCTCCTCAGCCATTTTTTTTTTTGTCTCTCTTGAAATTAATGAGACAAGAACACAACTTGTCATGTTACTGATACAACACAAAGCGTTGGACTCAGACTTAAGTCCAACTCTGCCCCTTTTGGACTCGGACTTGGTTAAAGACTTGGTCTCGACTCAGACTCGGCAAAGGTGGACTCGGACCCAACACTAGCTGTTACTATAGAAACGATAATGTATTAGAACAAGCCTGAGTGTACTTTAAGAAAGAATGATGTCTTACTTTAAAGGTGTTGTACACATCCACCTTTCCAAAGTATGGAAAAGGAGCAATCAATTTTGACGCTCCAAATTTGGTATTCTTGATGGATAGGATCTGACTGCATGTGTTCGAATCCTCTTCATTGACATTGTATGGATATCCTGATAACGTCTGTACAGGCAGCATGTTGAACACCTGGAATAAAGAGGTGTGACATCATTCCTCATAAGGACTGGTATTGTGATCTGTTAGATCCCTAACGTTATAAAATGATAAAAGGCGGTATCAGCAGTCCATTACCAATACCTGTTATAATCACCAAAAGGACCCTATATATTATCATGTTTTTAACAAAGTCATTTAAATGCAAACGTTATACTTTAGTTTTGGTTAACACTTTAAGCTACAGGTATGTGGTATTATATTTCGATATTTGTAAGCAAAAAAACAAACACACAACGTAAAAGATGGACAGGTTGGTTGAGGTTTTGACTGCAATACAGAATTCTAAACTCATGACTGTTTTTTTTAGTCTGTGTCCTTAATTTTCCAGCATCTGTTTCTTTCTGATATTGTTAGCAGTAAACACGTATCTTCCAGCTTTAGCTTAGGACCCATTCACAAATACAGGATATTGAAGGACCCCTTACTACACATTCACAATGAGCTGTATGACTGAACTCAAGGACATTTTGTCAGTTAGAACGCACCAATTGGATGTTGAGCTCCTTCTCTGGTTGCAGCAGCAGAAGACTCTGATCTATTGCCTTCACTGAACACAGCGAACCTGGAGCGGCTCTCAGCTTCAGTGACGCCTGATCACCAGGAAGCTCCGTAGGATGTGAAAAGTGTAGAAACACCTGAAAGACCACAACAAAATTTAATTTAAATAAATAAATAAATAAAATCATGAAGGTTAGGCCAAGAAGTGTTCATTTATCAATTCCACCATTTTACTTATCATTCAGAACAGGGTATCTGTAGGGATCATCAGGACAAATGTAATAATTTTTAGACTTTAATCAATTAAAAGGTGGGGGGGGGTTGCTATACACCCAATGTTTGCTTTTTGTTTTAATTAATCTTTGTTTGGCAATTACTACATGGACCCCCTTTTTGGATGGAGGACATGTCATGGTGATCAGGCTTGTGTACATCAGTGAACCTTAGGCTTAAATCAACAGGAGCTCATATCTCCCAGTAGGGCCACCCTTAGTGAAAAGAGGTAAGGGGAAATTTACAAAAGAGACTAAATGTACCCTGACCAGATTACAGTTACTGTGGGCCCTGGAGTAAGATTGCAGGTTTGCGCCTGGTAGCTGGCCCACCGTATAACCTGGTCAGGCTCAGCCCAAAATCGCTCCATCTTGTGGGTTTACCACTATATATACATGCATACATATATATATATATATATATATATATATATATATATATATATATATATATATATATATATATATATAGTTCTGAGGTTTAATTTCTGACCTTGTTAGCCAAACACAGATGAACAGGGTAGTTCATGCTGTCTGCCACGACCTCCCCGCTGGAAAGGACTGTGTACAAGACCACCTGAGCAACCGGGGACAATTTTATCAAGTTCTGAAGAGTCACCACCAGTTTCCCCTTGTGCACGGCTACAAAACAGAAAAATATAAAGAATATAAGTGCATCCACCATTTAGGGGTTCATGTGGGGCAACAAGTATTAAAAAACAAAAAAACTTCAAAACAGACCCCAATAAGAATGTCAGCTATAAATTTTTTCAGCACTTTTCTACATTGCTTCTATAAGTTGTGTGGTGTTTGGAGTTGATGGATGAGATGTTAATGAACCTGTTCCAGGTCGGATGGCTTCTATGATACGTCCTTGGTAAACCAAACGCCCTCGATTCATCACCTAGACACAGTAAAATAAAGATGCATAAATTGTAATGTATTTAATTATATTTATGGGTAAAACTTGTAACAAGTACTTCTAAATGAAAGAATGAGAGCATACAAGGCATGGGTAAGTAATCATTTTCAGTTATACTCATGTAAACATCACTTAAATTCATATAGTAAAAGTGCTTTTCATGCTGCAATGTTTCTTGATTATAATCCCATGTTATAATGTTATAGTAAACGCCAAACACACCATGTAGTAGAAGGTTAAGGTGTTTTTGCGTGGTCTGATTGCACTCTGGTGTATCATGTACTGAGCCCTGATGACGGCATTTTTCTTGCAGCTGAAAGGCATCAAGCAGCTCCTCAATTTAACAAAACTCCGGCTCTTGGAGTAGAAAGGCTGAAGACTGAGGTAGGCTGTGGGGTAGTATGGTGTGCGCTGATTATTTCTGCTAACAACTGGTCTGTTAGTCATTTCATACTCGGCCTTTGTAAAAGAAATAATAAAGAAAAACAGAAAAAATTATATATAACACCCATTATATATAGATGACATGATATATATATATATATATATATATATATATATATATATATATATATATATATATATATATGTATATATATATATATATATATATATATATATATATATATATATATATATATATATATATAAATAATACCACACTGCTGCAGAATTCCCAATTTTGTAAAAGACAAATTTTTTCCCCCTATAAACTTCAACAGAAAGTAAGGGAATGACTCTTTATAGCTGCTATAATGAGGGTTGTCAGCTGACTGTCCCAGCAAAGTATTTTAGACCAGATTACTTGAAAAACAATACAGTGGATATAAAAATTCTACGCATTATGTTAAAACAGCATTATTTTAATGTAAGAACTTAAGCAAAGATACATCATATCAGAACATTTCCAACTTTACTGAATAAATTATAACCTTTCAATGCCACTGAAAACCAAACTTACACATTTCAGAGATATATAACATATATTGTAACATATATAATAACATAATTGCAGAAGTGTGCACACCCCTGAAGCAATACTTAGTTGAAGCACCTTTTGATTTTATTACACCACTCAGGTTTTTTGGGTAGGAGTCTATCAGCTTGGCACACCTTGGCTTGGCAATATTTTCTCACTCTTTCTTCCAGAAACATTCTAGATTCATCAGCTTGTGAGGGCGTCTCCTGTGCACATCCTCCTTCAGGTCACCCCACAGATTTTTAGTTGGGTTCAGGTCTGGGCTCTGGCTGGGCCATTCAAAAACAGTGATCTCCTTCTTATTTCGGTTAAGCCGTTCCTTTTTTGGTTCAGATGTGTGCTTTGGGTCATTGTCATACTGAAATGTGAAATTCCTTTTCATCTTCAGCTTACTAGCAGACACCTAAATGTCTTGCACTAAAATCCTCTGGTATTTGTAGCTATTCATGATGCCCTCCACCTTGAAAAGAGCCCCAGTTCTAGCAGAAGAAAAGCAGCCCTAAAGCATGATGCTGTCACCACCATCCTTCACAGTGGGTGTTCTTTTGCAGGTTTTTTTTTTTTTTTTTAGCAAAACATTCTGATTGGAATTATAGAATTATTATACCTTTTTTAATAGGTCTCAACAGGCCATAACAGCCGCCCCACCTCATAGCCCAGACATGTGAAGAATATGAGAGATTGTTGTCACATGAAGAGAGTAATCAGTACTTGTCGTATATTCCGGCAGCTCCTTTAATGTTGCCGTAGGTCTCTTGGCAGCCTCCCTGGTAAGCTTTTTTCTTGTCTTTTTTGGAGGGACGTCCTGTTCTTGGTTCTTGGGATACCACATGTCATTGTGGTATCCAAATTTCTCCATTTTCTTGTTGATGAAGGTTAATCAAATGATTTCATTAATGACAGCTGTATGATAGTTATTTTTGAACATGAGATTGAATGTGATGAGATAGAATTGTTTTCCCTAAAATGTTGCTGATTGTTTTTCACTTAATTTTTATATGTTGTAATTTCATATTGAGGGTGGAAAACATTCTGACAGGATTTATCTTGGTTGGACAGGACTTATCATTGTTTTACATCACAAAAACCCACCATTTTAACAAGGGTATGTAGACTTTTTATATCCACTTTAAATAAAAAAGGTCCGCTGTGTCAAAAAACTGCTATGCAAAAAACTTCTATGGGACTATATATAAATGAAGGGGATCTTCAACTGCAAGCAGCTTGAGATGCTTGTCTTATGAACAGAACATGAACAGAACATGAGGGTTTAACTTTAAAAAGAGAGCAAAAAAGGAAATCAAAATGTAAAGAATTCACATACCTTAAGAGAAACTAGGCCCAAGGGTTCAGTGCTGAGGGAAAATTTTGCGATGCCTTTGTTATTTGTAAGCAGCTTCCTGACTGACTGCAAATTATTCGTTTTAGTTATAGTCAGATAGACTACTTTTCCTCTCATGGGATTGGATTTTGGGCCAGTCACTTTAATCTAATGAAGAAGGACAGGAATATCAGAGGACAATCTCAGAAACAAAAATATCAAATCAATTAAACTGTAATAGAAAGAAGAAAATGGCCTCGACTCAAATGTCACAAATAACTGCTTTTATTTACACAGTAGTTTACATAAAGTGCAGAGCATTTACCATAATAATAAATAGAACCTGATGTACTGGATTTAATTATTTAGTAAAATGGCTTACTTGATGTTAGCAAGATTTAACGAATAAGCCTAAATTTAATAATTAAGTCTATAATTATTTAGTGCATAAGCCGATATACAATATGTTTCTAAATACAGTTTATATTAATGGTCAACAACAACGTAATTACCTTTCCTTCGTATGTAATTCCGGGCTTAAACACTGTTGGTGAATCCTCAAATGAAATTGTGACCATATTAGTTGTTATAGTGGAGCTGGCTGAACCAGTCAGAATCACACCTACAGGATAAACACAGCTTTAACACAAACCTGAAACTACAGTGATGGTTAAAATGAAGCTAATAAGCAAATGTAGCTAACAAGCACTAGAAACTTGAGAATATATCAGTACACACTCGCCACCTCAGAACACATTGTTGGGCTCCGTAACAGCATTTCTACATAGTACATAAAGTATAATTCACCTCTTCAGACATTTTACAGAAGAAAAAACCTGCTTTGTTTTTGAGATGGAGCTACAAACGGCACTGCAAGCCATAAACTTCCATTATTTGTTATCTACATGAGCCTACAAACCAATACTTAAAGTGATAATAAGAAAAAAATGAAAAATAGAAAAACATTTCTTTGTAATAAATATTAATAATGATGGCATTAATATGAAGGGTTCAGTATCGAGAATCTCTTACCAGTGCCGTCTTCTTCCACTTCACTCTGAACTATGAGTGACTCTTCGTAACGTGGATCAGTTAATGCATATTCTCTCAGATTTATGTTTTGTAGTCCACAGCCCGTCTTGTCAGTCTAAAGCAAACAAAATCTGTTATTTAGTGAAAAAGCAAACAAGAAAGATTAATTTAAAAATACTACTCGGCCCAATCACGTAAGAATTTTGTACAAAAGAGCACCAATCATTCCTATTTACGAAAGTAAGTAAAATTTGTATTGATTGTTTATTTTTAAAATGGGTTGCTTTGGTTAGAAATGACTGCTTTGTTGATATTTTGGGACAGGATTAGTTGTACATATGGAGGTGTGTAATGTAATTAGCACAGGAGTATCTCTGAGATTTTAGTCGTGTTCGAGTCCGTCATGTTGACCGTACGATGGTTTTGCATTTGTTTGAAGACACTCTTGGAAGCGCTCACTATTTTCTATCATATGTTCAAGGTACAAATTAAAGATGACCAACCCTCATTCTATAATTCTTGCAGATGTCTGGTGGTGTTGTGACCCCGTGCAGGGGACGCCCGTATTTGTAACTGTTATGACAGACCTTGGCCTTCACCGTCCCAGTCACCGGCTTCCCATATGTATATCTGCAATGTATTTTTGGAATATTGATTGTATATAGTTATACTGGCATGATTTGGGGTTTAAATGACTCATTTTAATTGTTTAAGTGAAGCAATACAAAAATCATTTTCCCAACATAAAATTTTGATCAATTTTTTAAAATAATGCTAAATATCCTATTTACAGTACAGACATTATATTAGGCATGCAAAGTGTTATAAATGTACAAAAATCCCAGTCTGGAGTGATGAAACAGAACATTATTAAGGAGTGAACACTCACTTTGCACACACTTTAAGCGTGGTGTTTGTGTCCAGGATGGTTATGATTGGAGGAAGTAGTACTGTAACTTCAAATGTGGGCAGAACTGTAACAGATGGTGTAATACAGTGTTACAATATAGCTGCCATTCTTATGTAAGATATTTTCACTATGATTGAACATCCTTCTATTATTGCATTATATATATATATATATATATATATATATATATATATATATATATATATATATATATATATACAACTTATTTCTTAAAATGTGCAAATATTTGTATTAACATAAAAACATTCAACAACTCAGACATAAATTGAACAAGTTTCTCAGACATATGAGGAACACAAATGGAATAATGAGACCCTTAACAAAGGGGCGGGGGGGGGGGGGCATCGTTCTTCTGGTGTTTAAACAATTATTGCACATGCACCTGTGGAACAGTTCTTAAGACACTAACGGTTTATATATATTAGTTTAAAACTCAGGGTTAGACAACAAACAACAGCAAAACACAGAGGAAATGTTCTAAGAATAATTTGAATCAGTGATTTAATAATAATTAGATTGACACAAAACTTTAGATGCTTAGATCAAATGAATATTCTAAATCATCCATTTTCAAAATTCATATTTATATTAGAAACATTGCATTCAGAGTGATATGAAGAAAATAATTGTGCTAATTAACTTGTATTTTTTATCAATACTTATCATAATATTATCACTAAAATATAGATTTGATATCTTTGCTATTCTTAGAACATTAATAAAGATAAACTGAGCCTGACCGTAGTCCTTGACTTGGAAGGTCTGTGAGAGCTTTTTGTTTTTCTTATCCCAGACTGTGATGACATAAACTCCTTTTATGGCCTCAGAGTTTATGGGATATGACAGATCCACAAGACCACTGCGTGTGGAGACGTTCAGCCACTGACCAATGCGGTTTGAGTTTGGGTCCTGGAAAAAAAAAAAAAAAAAAAAAACTTATATTACAGTCTTAAAATATGGTCATGAGATTAAAAATTATCATTAATGACCAAATAACATGTTTACATTTTTATACTATTGTTCCCTAGGACCTTAAAAAAGGACATAAAAGACTTTTTGGCTGAAATGTTCATTTAACCACAAAGCATGTCATAAATGTGAGTTGGTGAGTGTTGAATCTTTCACATGGCACAGTACCTGCACTTCTATTGTTGGAAACTGAAAAAAAGAAGAAAAAAATAAAAAATTAGCTCTTATGATCGAATTAAACATACAGTGATTGTATATTGGTTACACTTTCTAAGAATCCTGCATTCATAAATCATAATGCACTTATAATTCCTTGGAATTTGGCAACAATGCTCTGGAAGCACTTTATAAACTCTAATCATGCCTCAAGGCATAAATTATACAAACTTATTGTTGAATATATCCATCCATCCATCCATCCAGCCATCCATCCATCTTCTATACCGCTTAATCCTTTTCAGGGTCACGGGGAACCTGGAGCCTATCCCAGGGAGCTTGTTGAATCTAATGGTTATTTATTCATTTAATATGTTTTTTATATTATTTTTATTATTATTATTTTATTAAAGAGTGACGTCTTTGATCTGTCATAAGTTTGAACTTGAAGATGTTTCTAAAACAACATTTATTAACCTACATAATAATCGTGAATAGTTGAAAATACCGAGCAATTTACAATAATGTTTCCTTCAAAATTGTTAAGTGCCCTTCTGTCCTTCTTCTGGGATTGTCCTTGTCTTTTTGGACACAGTTCTCACAGGTCATAGGTGATACAGGTCACATTTGATGGCCATGGATTTAGTTTTGTCTGCACGCCTCTTCTTCCTGAATGATTTTTGGGATCTTGAATTATTCACTTGACAAAGGAGTTTATTGTTGGCTGCCTAAATAACAGTGAAAAAAACTGTTAGTTAATCTCTGGAATTCTCCTCACATGCGGGCCAGACGGAAGTGGGTCGTGTCTTTACTGGACATTATATCAATGGAACTCTCTTATACTGTACGTGGGGCCCTATCTAAGAAATTGGATACATGGCATGCTGCTTTTGGTAGGGTGACATTTCTCTAATATTTACAAACTTAGAAACTGTATGTTTACCATTTGTTTTACAATTTTGTGTTTATGTATATATCCTTGCCGTCTACCCTGAATGCGATGGGTTGGTGGGTAGGATCCTGGCTTGTTTGGTTTCTCTTTGTTCTGTACTGTTGTTCTTCTTTATTATATTGAAATGAAAACTCAATAAAACAGTTGTTAACAATATAATTGTGCAGTGTTAATAATGCTTACAAAGCAGTTTTACCAAACTACAATATATATAGATAGATAGATAGATAGATAGATAGATAGATAGATAGATAGATGTCTTCATAGAAAGTGATCCTGTATTTTCTAGGTGAAGAACTGATAAAAGTTTTCAAACCGTCTGATCGTAGGTGAGGAAATTGGTGTCCAGAGAAACGATGCGGAACTTCACTGCGGGGGAAAAATGATATTTATAATGCAGTTACATTTCAAATCTGATTTGTGTTTAACACATGCTTAAATAATTTACAGCATAACTGGTATCTAAAGGCAGATGTACACATGACAAATCAGGTTAAAACACTAACATTAAAATGACCATAAAAATAATAGAATAAAGGGAACTAGGAAATGAGGAAGGTGATACATGTAAGAGATTAAGCTGTGGAATTCTGGATTCTGATTTTTCAGAATTTGTTGTTGAATTTTCTATAAAAGCAATTCTGACAGTAGTGGAGCTACAAATCAGGATAGTGTGCCCCAGCTTCCCTAAGGCCATCACTCCGTATCCTGACTCTGTTGAGAAAGGCACTCTTCTGGCAGGCATTGCCAAGGTCATCACTCCACATCCTAGTTTAACACAGCGTTAAAATATAGCTGCCTGGATAAAAAATATATAGCTAGAGCATCATATTTGGCTGAGAATGATGCTCCATCCCGGGCTTTGCTGGGTCATTGCTCTGCATCTTGACTCTGCTGAGCATAGCACTGCACCCCCTGTCTGATCCTCTCCACCTCCTGGCTTCAAACGTCATGCTTTTTCCAGCTTCTGACTCTGTGTTACTCTGCGTCCTGACACTGGTGAGAACATCATCACTCCGCCACCTGACTCTGGCACAGACACCTAAGCTCCACCTCCAGACTGATGTGAGGACATTGCTGCTCTGCCTCCTGACTCTGGTCAGGATGTTATCACTACACCTCTCTCCTTTGCCAATATCTGCTCATTTCCACCTCCTGGCTTCAGCAGGGATGTCACTGCACCACCTCCTGGCTTTAGGGAAGATGTTGCTGCTCTGCTTCCAGGCTTCAGGGCTGAAGTTGTTGCTCCACCTCCTGGCTTTGAGGAAGATATTGTTAGTCTGTGAGAGCATCATAGTTCTGCCTCCTGACTTTTGTGAGGGCATTGTCATTGTTCTGCCAGAATCCTGCAAGAGCATTGCCACTGCCCCACCTGCCGAATCCTGGCCATCTGTCATGTCTCCATCTCCCTGCTCCACAGAGGACGTTATTCCCCACTGAAGCCCTGCCGCAGATGCCGCTCCATCTTCCTGCTCTGCTGAGGACATCATTCATCCTGTGCAATGTCTACCTGGTGCACGCTGGCATTTAATGAATGCTCTGGTCAGGGGCCCAGGCCCTTAAATATTTAGGTGCTTCAGGAGCCACGCTTTTAGGGGGGGATGCTGTGTCATGTAATTCCCCCTTAG
Organism: Ictalurus furcatus; assembly: GCF_023375685.1. NCBI lineage: Eukaryota > Metazoa > Chordata > Actinopteri > Siluriformes > Ictaluridae > Ictalurus > Ictalurus furcatus. The sequence continues at coordinate 943,341 of NC_071259.1, read as the reverse complement.
CATGAGTCCAGCACAAACATCCTTCTGTGTCTTTCATTTTGAGTTTATCACTGTGCATTTTGTTTTTAGACATGTCTCCACTCCTGTCTTGTCATTAGTTTATTGTTCTAGTGTGTTATTGTGTTCACCTGTTTTCAGTTACCTTCTGATTAGTTTATCTATTTAAACCTGTCTGTTTTTTTGTCTCAGGGTGAACTCTTATAGTACTCTTATAGTTTGTTAAGTGCAAGCCTTTTTTTCCCATGATTCCTTGTTTCTGTTTTCCAGCTTGTTTTTCCAAGTTTTGCACATGTTTCCATGTATGTATTTCTTGAGTAGAAGACAAACATATGAAACAAAAAAGGAACATGTACTAGTAGTGATCAGAGATCTGGTCAGTTTGGTCAATCTGGGGGCAAGAACTGAACACAACCAGAAGCAGGAAGCATGGAAAACTGTTTAGAGATTGTTACCTGTTTGTCCTGGTTTGTAGACTGGTTTATCTGTCTCAATGAAGGTCAGGCGTGTTGGAGGTATGATAAGGATCTTTGTTGCCTTGTTCTGGATTGTTCTTGGCCCTTTAATCCGAATCTTAATAGATGCCACCAATTCCACAGTTACAACAGGAACCTGTTTGAAACAAAACAATAAAATCACAATGGTGGTTCATGATTAACTAATACTACTATTACCACTACTATTACTACTACTACTATTAATAATAATAATAATAATAATAATAATAATAATAATAATAATAATAATTTCACAAGTTTTTATTAATCTCATTGAATTAAATAAGTTACTTATTTTATATCTAAAACAATAATTGCTTTATTATTGTTGTTGTGAAGAGTTAGGAATATTGCATCTAACATGTAGTGCTTTTTTTTTTTTTTTTACAAAAGTTTTATGATTTTTAACATCTTTCTTACAAAAATCTTTAGATAGCATTTTTTCTACCCAATATCTCATACCAGTCTCTGAATTTTCCTGATTTGTTTAACTAGCTTTTGCCTATACAATGCATTGTCAAGTCTTTCACATACTCCAAATAACGTTACTGGGGGTGGAACTAATTTCTCAACCAGAAAAATGTAAAAGCTTGAACAAAAAAGCAAATGAGGTCTGTATCCACAAAATAACAGTTGATTTCCTACAAATTTAATAATTGTGAAGTCTAGAAACACAAAACATTACAGACTGCACCTTTAAGATGATGTCATGATGATGTTATTATGAGGAGTCTTACCTGGAATGGGATGCAACGGAAGTATTCTTGTTTTATAGACATTTCCGTCAGAAGAGTGATGCTCTTTTGGTTATACTCCAGGTTCACTTCCAGTGAAACAGGTTCAGAGGGGTTGATTGTGATACACAGGGTCTCAGTGGTGCCCCCTACAGTCTGCGAGGTCACAGCCATCAAGTAAAAGCTAAACAGAGAGAAAAAGAAAGCAAATTAATGTTGGTCTCTATGTACCAGTGCTCTGTGCAGTCTTTTTATATTTTACAGCATTAGAACTGTAACTCCAATTTCCCTAGTTCTTTCATTAAAATCTTGTGCACAGGGACACTGACATGCTGGAACAGGTTCAATCAGTCAATTGTTGAATATTACTTATATTTACTGTTCAAATATTAAATGCGCCCCAATACTGGGTAAATCATATGTATGTGCACAGAATTGAAGCATTGACTGGACATTCATTTTGTGATATACTGTTATGTTAAACCTCTATAAGGTTTGAAACAAATATACAGTAATTGCCTTTGTAAGTTGTTTCTCAATTCACCAACGCACTACACAACAATTTAAAATTCTATGGTTTTTGAATGTTTTGTTCCCCCAGAGGCCCCCCTGTCAGAAGGTTGTAATGAGATCCAAAATGTGAGAAGTTGATTCTCATTATCTTTCTTCAGGGCCATACCACTAAAAATCTACTGGGTAATGCATTTTACCACAAACCCATCAGGAGTCCAGAAGGCATTGGATGGTGTAAGCTGGCATACCATTGATGACATGAGGGTTTGGCAGAAAAGCAGCTGCCTATGTGAATTAACTACAAAATGGCTTAAAATAGGATGTGTTATGTTCTTGGATGAAATGCTGCCCGTGATATTAGGTTAATGATATTTTTGTAACTGCAATAGTAATGAAATTCTAAGAGGTTCAGCTTCATTAAGCAAAGAAATTCAATACTCAAGAATTTGGTATTTTTTTTAACTGTAGAATAAATCACCTCAGTTGTTAGGTCAAAAGATGATGGATGTACTTTGTGTGTAATGGATTTTGTGTATATTTCTTATGTTGTGGGTACAAAGGTAATCCATGTTTGAATGTGAAAAGAATTGAGTTAATATTGACCAGACATTAATTTTGTGTTAAACAGTTTAGTTTAACAAATATATATATATATATATATATATATATATATATATATATATATATATATATATATACACATATATATATATGTATATATATATATAGAGAGAGAGAGAGAGAGAGAGAGAGATAGATAGATAGATATAGATATATATGATAATTGCCATTATATATATTTTTGGTCAATTCGCCAACTCACTATTGAATTTAGGCTGGGCAAGAGCTTTCTCCCCAGTGAAATTAAAACTCCCTCACATTGCAGAAAACTCCCCTTATTTTTCCAGAAGTAGCGAAATATTGTGCTTTTAGGGAAACCCATACACCAGCCGTATTCAACGAAAATCTGATGCTTTACCTTCGACATAATGTGGAAATGTTAATATCACTAAAAGACCATCTAGCAGCATGGAAACTACTGCTAAATGTGTCTCCATGGTTTCTGTCCACCCTAGAAAAGGGTTACTGGGTACAGTTCAGACCTCAAACCAATCCTATCAACATAAAGATAAAGCTGGGTCTGGGCATTCCCTCCAATCTCTATGAGAGACTCTTAGTGCTTATGGCAGCAGTGACCAACACCATACCATTGGGTCTATTGTACATGAGACCATTTCAGTGGTGGCTGAAATGTTGGGGGTTGCGTCCGAGGATGAAACCCCTAAGAATAATCAGTGTCACGAGGCCATGTCTACGTGCTTTAAAATTTGGAGGTGTCCCTGGTTTCTAGCATTGAATCACACTCTAGGGGCATCTCCTTATCGCTAGACAGTAATGACACTCTTAGACAGTTGTCCAGCTCATGGTCTCTGGAGCAGCTCTCATCTAGAGTGGCATATAAATCGCTTAGAAATGCGGGCTCTGTTCCTAGCACTGAAATCATTTCTTCCTCAGTTGAGGGGTCACCATGTGTTAGTTGTGACCGACAATACAGTGGTGGTCTCATATATCAACCTTCAGACAGGGTTCACACAGGTGTACAGGTATTCCTATTAAGGTTGATGGTGAGTGAAGTACATTATAAATTACTGTAGCTATGTAGCTTGTGTCCAATGAAAATTGAATTAGTTGAATTTTTGCTGTGGCATAGCAATCATCATGGTAATAGAAGAATGTGATGGACAGCATGATGGCTGATTTCTGAATCAGCTTGCAGATTTTGAATAGCTTCAGTGAAGGAATTTAAGAAATAACACTCACCTTTCAGTATAAGATCCAGATGGAGTCGTGTTGCTCCCTGTACCAGGTATAGATGGCCTGATGGAAAGGATTATGAGTAGACATTAGAGTGCAATTTAACAGTTAATCAGTCTCAGAGCAAATGCTACATAATAGTGAGAATTTAAATAGTTTGTTTTCCCAATGCTATGGGAATCACCCTCGCGTGAGACTGGAAACTGAAACTTGTGTAACATCATGCCTATTTTTAGGCCTGTCATGATCAGGTGATGTGGCAATTAGCCCTCCGCAAATCTCCCAAGGAGTGCTGTCTAGCAGGGATAATATCTCAGAGAACCGTGTCGGAGCTGGCCAATAAGGTGCTACTAGCAGAGGACATAGATGGTCTTGGCAATCTCTCACTAGAACTTGTGGAAGCAGAGCAATTGGGGGAAAGCATATAGATGCGACCTTGGCCACATGTGCACCATAGCATCCAACCCTAATGGTGCAGGAGGAGTGAGGGCAAACCACAGCAGGCAGCGTGTAGTCTCCTTGGAGGCGAACACATCCACTTCCGCTTGGCCAGACCTCCACCATACGGACTCCACTACTTGTGGATGGAGCCTCCAACCCCTGGGCCTCAGCACCTGCCTCGACAGGATGTCTTCCCCCACATTCCGGCTGCCCTGAATGTACATTGCACTCACTGACAAGAACCTTCCCTCTGCCTAGAGAAGAATAAGTTGCACCTGCCTGAACAAGGGGTGTGAACCTAACCCTCCCGGGTGGTTGATATATGAGGCCACCGCTGTGTTGTCTGTCACAACTAACACATAGTGACCTCTTAATTGAGGAAGAAAGAACTTCAGTGCTAGGATTATGGCCTGCATCTCTAGGCAATTTATATGCCACTCCAGATGAGGGTCGCTCCAAAGACCGTGAGCTGGACAGCCATCTAAGACCACACCCCAGAATATGAGGGAGGCTTCTGTCATTACTGTCTTGCGATAAGGAGACACCCCAGGAGAGTGAAACCCAAGAATAGAAACTAGGGACACCTCCAAATTCTCAGGACACATAAGCATCGCCACGTGACACTGTTTAATCTCAGAGGTTTCAACCTCAGATGAAACCCCCGACTTTTCAGCCACCATTGAAACGGTCTCATGTGCAATAGACCCAACGGTATGACGTTGGCTGCTGCTGCCATAAGGCCCAAGAGTCTCTCGTAGAGACTGGACGGGATGCCCAGAGCCAGCTTTATCTTGCTCAATGTTGATAAGGCTGACCCTACGCGTGTTGGGGATAGAAACACCCTCATCATAGTAGAATCCCATTTAACCCCTAGAAAAGTTGTACTCTGCACTGGAGAAAGCATACTTTTCTCGAGGTTCAACCTGAGCCCAAAGCTCCTCATGAGGGCGGGAACAACATCTCGATGTTGAAGTGCCGGTTCCCTGGATCATGCTAGAATTAACCAGTCCTCCAGTTAGTTTAGTACACGGATGCCCTGGAGTCACAAGGGAGCCAGAGCAGCATTCGTGCACTTTGTGAAGGTGCGAGGGGATAAAGCTAGTCCGAAGGGAAGAACCCGATATTGGTATGCAATGCCTCCAAACACAAACCTCAGGAACTTCCTGTGTTCCTGTGTTCATATTTCTATGTGGAGATATGCATCTTTATATCTATCATCACAAACCAGTCCTCAGACTGAATCTGTGGAACGATAAGTTTGGGCATCAGCATCTTGAACGGGTATGTCCAAAGAAGATGAATGTTTAAGATGATGCAGATCTAAAATTGGCTGCATACTCCCATCTTTTTAGTGGACCTGGAAATAATGGCTGTAAAATCCTCCCTCCCTCAGGGAAAGGGGTACATGTTCTATGGCCCCTTTGTCCAAGAGGGATCTTACTTCCTGCACTAACGTCGGGCTCTCCAAGGGGGGGGTCGAGCTCTGAACTGGACCTGGTAACCCTTTTCTATGGTAGACAGAACCCATGGAGACACGTTTGGCAGCAGTTTCCATGCTGAGAGGTGGTCTTTTAGGGACGTTAACTTTTCCACATTCTGTTGGAGGGAAAGCATCAGATTTTCATTGCCCTGTGACAGCTTGCTGACCAGAGAAGACTGAGAACTTGGGATGGCCTTGGCTAAGTGAGGCCCTACAGTAGCACTCGGGACTATCTGCCCTAACAACCTCATGTCCCCTGATACGTCCCTCGGTGGCCCATCAGGACCGCTCCTTCCTTGCCTGCTTGGCTTTTATAATAATTCTTAGATCAGGCCTTATTAACAGGCTGCGATTGTGGCCACCCGGTTCCGCTGGCTCTCCACGGGGGAAGGCAAGCCACCACACTTGCCTTCTGTGCCTCCCTGGCACTAGCCATGGCCGGGCTCCGCAAACTTGACACGACGGGGAAGGAACTGGCTGAACGCCACTGTTTGCTGTTTAGCTTAGCAAAACCTGTCAGTGATGGCATTAACCACGCCTCGAAACAGGCCGGAAGGTTTAACAGGGGCATGCAGCAAGGAGACATTATTTTTATCCCCCATCCCTGAGAGGTTGAGCTATAGGTGCCTCTCCGCTGCAACCAAGCTACCCATTGAATGGCCGATATGATGGTTGCCCGGAGAGACAAATCTGTGGAGCGGCACAGCTCTGCACTGCCTCAGGCCCAATTCCCTCCCTAGTGTTGAGCTCACTCAGCAGTTCTGCTTGGTAGGCCTGCAACACTGCCATTTTATGCAGTGACCCAAAAGCAAGACCCGCTGCCGCCTAGGCATCCATACAAGATGCTGAGGACTTGAGCCAGATAGCTGCCTCAGCAGCGACTGGCCCAGATCCGGGAGGCTCTGAAACCCATCTTCCTTCAGCCGAGGAGGTTATCACACAACGCGCTTAATTACCATGTCACCTGATCATGGCAGGCCTATAAACAGGCATGATGATACACAACCTTCAGATGCATGTGGGCACTTCCCATAGCATTGTGCTAAGGCAATATGGAGTTCCCTTTGAAAAGAAATTGTAGCTCACTCAGTGTTTTTTTGCATGTAAATCCCAGGAGATCAGCAGTATCTGGAATACTCAAACCAGCCCATCTGGCACCAGAAACCATGCCACAGTTAAGGTCACATAGATCACATTTTTCCTAAATCTGATGTTTGATGTGAACAATAACTGAAGTTCTTGACATGGATCTGCATGACATCATGTCATGGCACAGCAGTCCTCGTTGTAATAGAACAGTGTGAGGGACAATATGATGGCTGATTTCTGCCTTAGCTCGCAGTTAATGCTTTTATCCAAAGCGGTTTACACTGTGTCTCATTCACCTGTTCACACACACATTCACCAACGGTAGCAGAGCTGCCATGCAAGGCGCTAACTTAGCATCAGGAGCAACTGGGGGTTCAGTGCGTTGCCCAAGGACACTTCAGTGTGTGGAGTCGTGTGGGCCGAGAATCAAACCGCCAACCCTATGATTAGTGGACAACCCGCTCTACCACCTGATCCACAGCTGCGCGGTGTACTTAAAAAGTCACATAGATCACATTTTTCCTAAATCTGATGTTTGATGTGAACAATAACTGAAGTTCTTCATCCGGCTCTGCATGATTTTATGCAAGGTGCTGCTGCCACATGATTGGCTGATTGAGTAACTGCATTAATGAGCAGGTGTGCAGGTGTTCCTATTAAAGTCGGTGGTGAGTGAAGTTCATTATTAAATAGTGGAGCTACATAGCTTGTGGCCAATGAAAAAAATTATTTGACTTTTGATTGTTTGAATTTCTGCTGTGGCACAGCAGTCCTCATGGTAACAGAACAATGTGATGAACAACGTGACGGCTGATTCTGCCTCAGCTTGCAGTTTGTTTTTGAATAGCTTCAGTGAAGGAGCCTAAGAATAACACTCACCTTTTGGTATCAGATCCAAATGGTGTTGTGTTGCTCTCTGGATCTGATATAAATGGACTGTTGGAAAGGATTATCAGCAGACATTAGAGCATAGTTCATCAGTTAATCAGTCTCAGAACAAATGCTACATAATTGTAAGAAATTAAAAAGTTTTTTCCCCAAATTTGATGTGCTTGGGCTACAATAGTAGAATACCACATCAGGTTCCACTCCTGTCAGCCAAGAACAAGAATCTGATACAGTCATAAGAACAGACTCCCCAGATCTGGACAGCTGAAGACTGGAAAAAGAGCAGCTGATTTGTTTTTAAGTCTTCAACTGTCCATTTTGGGTGAGTGTTTGCCTGTTCCTGGCTGACAGGAGTGGCACCTGATGTGGCCTTCTGCTGTTGTAGCCGATCCACGACAAGGTTCAAGATTTTGTGCATGCTGAGATGCTTTTCTGCTCCCCGCAGGTTTAAAGAGAGATTATATGAGTTATTACATCTTTTCAGGCAGCTCAAAATAATCTGGCCTTTTTCCTCTGACCTCTCTTATCAACAAGATGTTTCCACCCACAGAACTGTAGCTCATTCAGTGCTTCTTGTTTTTGTTTGTTATTTGCACCATTCTCTGTAAACTCTAGAAACTGTTGTGTTGTATGAAATACTCAACCCAGCCAATCTGGCTGGGTTTGTTTTTAAATAGCTTTAGTGAAGGAGTTTAAGAAAAACACTCACCTTTCAGTATCAGATGCAAATGGTGTAGTCTTGCTCACTGTAACAGGCAGAGCTGGACTGCAGGAAAGGATTATCAGCAGACATTACAGCACAGTTCAACTGTTAATCAGACTCAGAGCAAATGCTACATAATTGTAAGAATACAAATAGATTTTTCCCCCAAACTTGAGGTGGATGGCATACAACAGTAGAATATTACATCAGGTTCCACTCCTGTCAGCCAAGAACAAGAATCTGATACAAGCATGAGAACAGACTCCCCATATCTAGACAGCTAAAGACTGGAAAAAGAGCAGATTATTTGTTTTTAAGTCTTCAACTGTCCATTTTGGGTGAGTGTGTGCCTGTTCCTGGCTGACAGAGCAAGAGCAGTGCTCATCTCTGGCTCCTCTTCCAGATCCATACAAGATGCTGAGGACCTGAGCCAGATAGCTGCCTCAGAAGCGACCGGCCCAGATCCGGGAGGCTCTGAAACCCATCTTCCTTCGGCCGAGAAGAGAGTGAGTCACGAGCAGAGCTGCCTAATTGTAAAGCATTCACAATGCTCACAGTCAGACCCTTCAAGGGATGCTGTGGCATGCTCCACCTCTAAACACTTCACACAGAAAGTGTCCGCCCCCCGTGATGAAATGAGAGCAAGGTGTAATACACTTCCTGAATTCTTTTTTTCTTCTCTTCTTATTAAAGGGACAGAAAAGTAAAGACATTGTTGTTTCTTTTTTGAAAAGATAGAGAGGAAATGAAGCATCTTTTTGCGAGCATTACACAAATGACCGACATGCAGTCTTCAGTCTTCAGTCTCACTGAAGATTATACGGCTGATGGCATGGTTCACGGTTCACAGGTGCCATATATACACTGTGTATATATATACATACATACATATATATACATATATATATATATATATATACATATATATATATATATATATATATATATATATATATATATATATATATATATAACTGAAGTTCTTGACATGGATCTGCATGACATCATGCATTGTGCTGCTGCCACATGATTGGCTGATTGAGTAACTGCATAAATGAGCAGGTGTACAGGTGTTCCTATTAAAGTCAATGGTGATTGAAGTTCATTATTAAATAGTGGAGCTATGTAGCTTGTGTCCAATGAAAAAAAAAGAATTTGATTTTTGATTGGTTGAATTTCTGCTGTGGCACAGCAGTCCTCGTTGTAATAGAACAATGTGAGGGACAACATGATGGCTGATTTCTGCCTTAGCTTGCAGTTAGTTTTTGAATAGCTTCAGTGAAGGAGTCAAAGAAAAACACTCACCTTTCGGTATCAGATCCAAATGGTGTTGTGTTGCTCTCTGGATCTGGTATAAATGGACTGTTGGAAAGGATTATCAGCAGACATTACAGCACAGTTCATCAGTTAATCAGTCTCAGAACAAATGCTACATAATAATAAGAAATTAAATAGTTTTTTCCCAAAATTTGACGTGCTTGGGCTACAATAGTAGAATACCACATCAGGTTCCACTCCTGTCAGCCAAGAACAAGAATCTGATACAATCATGACTCCCCAGATCTGGACAGCTGAAGACTGGAAAAAGAGCAGATGATTTGTTTTTAAGTCTTCAACTGTCCATTTTGGTTGAATGTTTGCCTGTTCCTGGCTGACAGGAGTGGCACCTGATGTGGCCTTCTGCTGTTGTAGCCGATCCACAACAAGGTTCAAGATTTTGTGCCTGCTGAGATGCTTTTCTGCTCCCCGCAGGTTTAAAGAGAGATTATATGAGTTATTACATCTTTTCAGGCAGCTCAAAACAATCAGGCCTTTTTCCTCTGACCTCTCTTATCAACAAGATGTTTCCACCCACAAAACTATAGCTCATTCAGTGCTTCTTGTTTTTTTTGTTTTTTGCACCATTCTCTGTAAACTCTAGAAACTGTTGTGTTATATGAAATACTCAACCCAGCCAATCTGGCACCAACAACAATGCCACGGTTAAAGTCACAGAGATCACATTTTTCCCCATTCAGATATTAGATGTGTACAATAACTGGACTGTTGGAAAGGATTATCAGCAGACATTAGAGCATAGTTCATCAGTTAATCAGTCTCAGAGCAAATGCTACATAATTGTAAGAAATTAAAAAGTTTTTTTCCCCAAATTTGACGTGCTTGGGCTACAATAGTAGAATACCACATCAGGTTCCACTCCTGTCAGCCAAGAACAAGAATCTGATACAATCATTAGAACAGACTCCCCAGATCTGGACAGCTGAAGACTGGAAAAAGAGCAGATGATTTGTTTTTATGTCTTCAACTGTCCATTTTGGGTGAGTGTTTGCCTGTTCCTGGCTGACAGGAGTGGCACCTGATGTGGCCTTCTGCTGTTGTAGCCGATCCACGACAAGGTTCAAGATTTTGTGCATGCTGAGATGCTTTTCTGCTCCCCGCAGGTTTAAAGAGAGATTATATGAGTTATTACATCTTTTCAGGCAGCTCAAAATAATCTGGCCTTTTTCCTCTGACCTCTCTTATCAACAAGATGTTTCCACCCACAGAACTGTAGCTCATTCAGTGCTTCTTGTTTTTGTTTGTTATTTGCACCATTCTCTGTAAACTCTAGAAACTGTTGTGTTATATGAAATACTCAACCCAGCCAATCTGGCTGGGTTTGTTTTTAAATAGCTTCAGTGAAGGAGTTTAAGAAAAACACTCACCTTTCAGTATCAGATGCAAATGGTGTAGTCTTGCTCACTGTAACAGGCAGAGCTGGACTGCAGGAAAGGATTATCAGCGGACATTACAGCACAGTTCAACTGTTAATCAGACTCAGAGCAAATGCTACATAACTGTAAGAATACAAATAGATTTTTCCCCCAAACTTGAGGTGGATGGCATACAACAGTAGAATATTACATCAGGTTCCACTCCTGTCAGCCAAGAACAAGAATCTGATACAAGCATGAGAACAGACTCCCCATATCTAGACAGCTGAAGACTGGAAAAAGAGCAGATTATTTGTTTTAAGTCTTCAACTGTCCATTTTGGGTGAGTGTGTGCCTGTTCCTGGCTGACAGAGCAAGAGCAGTGCTCATCTCTGGCTCCTCTTCCAGATCCATACAAGATGCTGAGGACCTGAGCCAGATAGCTGCCTCAGAAGCGACCGGCCCAGATCCGGGAGGCTCTGAAACCCATCTTCCTTCGGCCGAGAAGAGAGTGAGTCACGAGCAGAGCTGCCTAATTGTAAAGCATTCACAATGCTCACAGTCAGACCCTTCAAGGGATGCTGTGGCATGCTCCACCTCTAAACACTTCACACAGAAAGTGTCCGCCCCCCGTGATGAAATGAGAGCAAGGTGTAATACACTTCCTGAATTCTTTTTTTCTTATTTTTTTTTTTTTAAGGGACAGACAAGTAAACACATTGTTCTTCCTTTCTTGAAAAGATAGAGAGGAAATGAAGCATCTTTTTGCGAGCATTACACAAACGGCCGACATGCCGGTCACGTGCGAGGGCACTTCCCATAGCGTTGTGCTAAGGCAACATGGAGTTCCCTTTGAAAAGAAACTGTAGCTCACTCAATGTTTTTTGCATGTAAATCCAAGGAGATCAGCAGTATCTGGAATACTCAAACCAGCCCATCTGGCATCAGAAACCATGCCACAGTTAAGGTCACAGAGATCACATTTTTCCTAAATCTGATGTTTGATGTGAACAATAACTGAAGTTCTTCATCTGGCTCTGCATGATTTTATGCAAGGTGCTGCTGCCACATGATTGGCTGATTGAGTAACTGCATTAATGAGCAGGTGTGCAGGTGTTCCTATTAAAGTCGGTGGTGAGTGAAGTTCATTATTAAATAGTGGAGCTACGTAGCTTGTGGCCAATGAAAAAAAATTATTTGACTTTTGATTGGTTGAATTTCTGCTGTGGCACAGCAGTCCTCGTGGTAACAGAACAATGTGATGAACAACGTGACGGCTGATTCTGCCTCAGCTTGCAGTTTGTTTTTGAATAGCTTCAGTGAAGGAGCCTAAGAATAACACTCACCTTTCGGTATCAGATCCAAATGGTGTTGTGTTGCTCTCTGGATCTGGTATAAATGGACTGTTGGAAAGGATTATCAGCAGACATTAGAGCATAGTTCATCAGTTAATCAGTCTCAGAACAAATGCTACATAATAATAAGAAATTAAATAGTTTTTTCCCCAAATTTGACGTGCTTGGGCTACAATAGTAGAATACCACATCAGGTTCCACTCCTGTCAGCCAAGAACAAGAATCTGATACAATCATGAGAACAGACTCCCCAGATCTGGACAGCTGAAGACTGGAAAAAGAGCAGATGATTTGTTTTTAAGTCTTCAACTGTCCATTTTGGGTGAGTGTGTGCCTGTTCCTGGCTGACAGGAGTGGCACCTGATGTGGCCTTCTGCTGTTGTAGCCCATTGACCGCAATAGTAATTAAATTAGAATAAGCTCAGCTTAATAAACCTAGAAATGCAGTGCGTATATAATTGACAGAGTAGTTATTTTTTTTATTTTTAGTCAGGCACCGTTTCACATCCTACAAGGCCATCGGGGCTCAGCTGCCATGTGGAACAGGGATTTTTTTTAGTAAGAGGAGCCATGACTGAGCTAAAATTCTGGACAAATCATCAGAAGAAATTATCAAAGTCCTTGTAGCTTTGGACCAACCTGACTAAAGTCAGATTTGGGCAATTGGACACTACTTTTATTTTAGTGGGGTCCCTACAGATTGACAACCATAAACCCGAGAAAAGAAACAGATGTCTTTTGAAACTTCCCATAAAGTTGGTTGCTAAAGAGGAGTTGAAGTACCTTTACGTGAAGTTTGAAAGAGCTCTTGTGACTATATATATTTATAATGATTTTATATTATTATATGAAAGGGGTCTTCCTGAGATTCTTTTTTAATGAACCTGTGGAAAACTGTTGGAGAATTCATTAGACCAAAGGACACCACTCTATATTTATAGTGCCTAGAGCATGTAATGAAGGTTGTCTTCCATTCGTCCCTCTACCAGATAAGATTATTGACACTGTGTCCGGTCTAGCTTCATAAAAATCAAATCATTCTACAGTTACTCAAAAGTCCAATGAGATAAAAGGCAGGGGTATGAGTCCCACATGGATGCCTGCCTTTATTTGACCAAAACAAATGAAACATGAAACAAACATACATCAATGCTGTGAAAAAGTATTTGCCCATCGTGATTTCTTCTGTTTTTATGTATGTTTCTTGGTAAATTGTTTCAGAAATTAAAACAAAATCTAAGATAAAGCAAAGACAACCTGAGTAAACACAAAATACAGTTTATAAATGATTTTATAAATGAATTGCCCCCTTAGTTACAATGTCCCCAAATCTATGCATTAACACAGTAAAATCCCTAGTGTTGAATTAACACCCAGAGTGTTTAAAGGAGTCTAATGGACTTATATAAACACTGTAGGGTGTGAATTCAACACTGTGGGTGTTAAATCAACACTGGTGATTTTGCTGTGAGTAATGGGGTTCAGCTCGACTAGATGCAACCAGGCCTCATTACTGCAAACCTTGTTCAACCAAATCAACACTTAAATAGAACTTTTCAAATAGCATGAAGTTGGTTAAAAGTTTTTACCCAGTAACACAGTATCCCAAAATTGAAAGAAAATTCAGAAATAATGAGGAGGAAAGTGATTGAAATACATCAGTCTGGGAAGGGTTACAAAGCTATTTCAAAGGCTCTGGGACTCCAAAGAACCACACCGAGATCCGTTATCTCCAAATGGAAAAACTCGGCACAGTAGTGAACCTTCTCAGAAGTGGCCGACCTTCTGAAATTTTTCCAAGAGCACAGCAACTACTCATGCAGCAAGTCACAAAAGAGCTAAGGACAAAGACATCAAAGGCACTACAGGCCTCTTATGCATCAATAAAGGTCACTGTTCATGACTCCACTATCAGAAGGACACTGGGCAAAAATGGCATCCAGAGTGGAAGAGTGGAGAGGCAAAAACCACTGCTAACCCAGACGAACATTAAGGCTCGTTTGAATTTTGCCAAATCACACATTGATGATTTTTGCCAAATCACACATTGATGACCTTTTTGAAGAATGTGCTGTGCCTTGATGAGTGCCACCTGCACTTTAACAGCTTACTAAATATTTCGTTGTTAAATATTGTAGCTACATAGCTGGTCGCCAATGTAAAAAAAAATTGATTATTGATTGGTTGAATTCCTGAAGTCCTCATGCTAATAGAAAAATAGTGGAAATAGTTCAACTTCATTAACCATAAAAAAGTATTTGTACGTTCCAGTACTCAAGAATTATTAATTAATATTAAACATCACAAAGCAGCATAACAGCTATTTTATTTTATTTATTTATTTTGCTATAGACCAATCCGCCACAGATCTTAGGATGAACGATGACATATAAAAATAAAAAAAATAAGTATTTTACACATGCACAAAATAACTAAAATAATTACAACAATCTTCCCACTCTGCCATTTTGTTGATTCACAAACTTGCTACTCAAAAAGTTAACTACTCTGGATTTTGCCCGTGTTGTCACTCAAGAAATTTCCTCTAGCATGGTAATGCATGTTTTTATGAAAATTTCTTCTTTGAAAGATGTTATATAGTTGCATGGTTTTTATGTGAACTGTTACTTGGTTACTTGGCCTCAGATATTAGCTACCTAGCTAGAAATATGTGTTTAATGTCGCCTCAGGTCGTCTTTCTTACGAAAATGATTAGATAGCTTTCTATATTTTCACAGAGGAAATTTTTCTAAACTGTATCCCACACCACATTATTTGGATTAATTTCATCGCACCAGTCTCTGAATTTACATGATTCATTCATGTCAGATAGCTAGCTGGCTAACTAGAGTTTCTGCCCTCTCACCTGCTGCACTTTCACAGCTGAAGTTGATGTAGATGCTTTGGCAAAAAAATGTTTGCAATATTAAATATTGTAGCTTCATAGCTTGTCTCCAGTGAAAAAAAATAATTAGCTTTTCCTCATGGTAGTAGAAAACATGGCGGAGAACATGACATCTGATTTCTGTCTAGCTTTGAGTTTGCTTCTGAATAGCTTCAATAAAGGAGTCTTAGAAAAACACTGACCTTTCTTTCTCTTCATCAGATTCACATGATTCCCTGTAAAGAAGTATGACACACAATAGAGCACAGTTCAACAGCTAAGAGTCTCAGAACCAATGCCACATAGTAAATAGTGTTTTTTATTACTTTAAAAATTTATTTATATTTGTTACTTATATTTTATATTCATATATGAACTGCTCCCTTTAATATTGGGTGGTTTTATTTTTGTAAACAAAAACAAAAACTGTAGAACAAATCACCAAAGTTGTTAGGACAAAAGCTGATGTAATATTTTTCTGACGATTTCCTGTGTTGTGGGTACAAAGGTACTCCATGTCCAACCGAGAACTGAGGTGATATTAAATGGACATTCACTTTGTGATCAATTGTTTATTTAAACTACATTTGGTATGAAACAAATATACTGTATTTTCCTTTATAAATTGTTTCTTGAGTCATCAATTCTCTACACAAAATATTAACTACTCTGGATTTTTACTGTTTTGTCAGGTAAGAATATTTCCTCTAAAATGCACGTTTTTACAAAAAAAAAAAACAAACCCTGTTTAGCAGAT
The DNA here is from genome assembly GCF_023375685.1 of Ictalurus furcatus. NCBI lineage: Eukaryota > Metazoa > Chordata > Actinopteri > Siluriformes > Ictaluridae > Ictalurus > Ictalurus furcatus. The sequence goes on along the minus strand of NC_071259.1, from coordinate 927,495 downwards.
GTTATATATAGCTTTATGGCTTTTTCTTTACCATGGTAATTCGCTAAAACAGCCAAATGTGGTAAAAACCATCTCAATAATTAGTTACTTAGATAGTAATATGATTTGTAAAATTACTGCATGTCATCATTTGGATGAAAATAATTAGACAGTTTTCTATATTTTCAGGGAGCACACTTTCTCTACTCCACATACAGTATCATAATCCATGATTTGGTATAATTGCATCAGAATAGTCTCAGAATTTACAAGATTTATTTAAATTAGCTAGATAGCAAAACTCCAGAGTTTCTGCCCTCTCACCCACAGTTTCACAGCTTAAGTGAACGTAGATGCTTTGGATGAAATTTGCGTAATTAAATACTGTAGCTACATTCTGTAGCTTGTCTGCACTAAAATAAACCTCACTGGATTATTGATTGGTTGAATTCCTGCTGTGGTATGGCAGTCCTCGTTGTAATACAAAAGCATGTCATCTAGTTTCTGTCTAGGCTTGCAGTTAGTTTTTGAATAGTTTCAATGAAGAAGTCTCAGAATAACACTGACCCGTCTTCATATTTATAAGTTTCATGTTGATGCCTGTCTTTATCATGTTTAGATGGATGTCTTTAAAGAAATGTGAGCAGACATTAGAGCACAGTTCAACATTAAGTCAGTCTCAAGGCCATCTCTATATAAATGTAAGTATTGAAATATAGTTGTTGTTTGTTTTATTGTTTTCTTGTTGTTGTTTTTTTAGATTTATGGGTTAACACACTTACAAGTGTAGTCAGTTATTAAATATCACTTATATATCAGGTTCATATACGAACTGATCCCCGTAATATTTGATAAATCATATTTTGTGAATGCAATGGTAATGAAATTCAAACAAGCTTAAAAAAAGAAATACTTTGGTATAAAACTGCCTTGTATTGCAGCTAGAAACACTAAAAGCCATTAAAAAAAATTCACTCTATATTTTCATGAGTGCTAATAATCTAAATAGCACAATAGTGATATTTCAGTCTGCCCCCTACTGCAGCATTCTTATTATCCTAATGCTAACTAGCTATATCCCCTTTCTACTAATTACCACTAAACTTTTCTATTTGAAGAAATGTGAGCAGACATTAGAGCACAGTTCAACATTTAGTCAGTCTCAAGGCCATCTCCACATGAATGTAAGTATTGAAATATAGTTGTTGTTTTCAGCTTTTTCTGAAACTATTTAGTACAAGATATACACAGAAACAGAAGAAATCAGGATGGGGCAAATACTTTTCCACAGCACTGTGTGTGTGCGTGTGTGTGTGTGTGTGTGTGCGTATGCGTGTGTGTGTATATATATATATATATATATATATATATACACACACACACACACACATATATATATATAGCTTGCAGTTAGTTTTTGAATAGTTTCAATGAAGAAGTCTAAGAAAGCACTAACCCATCTCCATGAGTCACAGGTGGATCCCTGTCTTTATCAGGTTTATGTGGATCGCTGTAAAGAAATGTGAGCAGACATTAGAGTACAGTTCAACAATTAGTCAGTCTCACGGCCCTCTACATAATCCACAGGAATATATTTATATCTATCTATCTATATCTGTATCTATATATAGAGAGAGAGAGCGAGAGAGAGAGTGAGAGAGAGAGAGAGAGAGAGCGAGAGGGTGAGAGAGAGATAACTTAGGACCTTAGAGAGAGAACTTTAGGGCAGGTGACAAGGTGGCCCTAAGGACAGGGAGAGCCAAACTGTCCCAGGTCATCAGAGAGGCAAAGCGTGCATGTGCCCAGAAAATCCACAGTCATTTCAGGGACAGTGGCAACACGTGGCACATGTGGCAGGGCATTCAGGCCATCAGCAACTACAGGACAACATCAACCGCCTGTGACAGTGATGCCTCCCTTCCAGATGCACTGAACAACTTCTATGATCGGTTTGAGGCACAAAGTGATGTGATGGCAAGGAAGACCACCCCTCCTCCCAACGACCAGGTGCTCAAACTTTACACTGAGTCAACCCACAGAAAGCTGCTGGACCAGACAACATTCCTGGCAGAGTGCTCAGAGGATGCACAGACCAGCTGGTAGATGTTCTCACTGACATCTTCAACATCTGCCTGAGCAGTGCCATCATTCCACCGTGCTTCAAGGCCACCACCATTGTCCCCGCGCTGAAGAAGTCTTCAGTGTTCTGCCTCAATGACTACCGTCTGGTTGTACTCACACCCATCATCATGACATGCTTTGAGAGGCTCGTCATGAGGCACATCAAGACCCTGCTGCCCCCCTCAACAGTTCCCCTGCAATCTGCGTATCATCCCAACTGCTGAACAGACGATGTCATCGCCACCTCCCTACATCTGGCCCTCACCCACCTGGACATATAGGACACCTACGTTCAGATGCTGTTCATAGACTTAAGCCCAGCATTCAACACAATCTTTCCTCAGCACCTGATTGGAAAGCTGAACCTACTGGGCCAGAATTCCTCCATCTGCAACTGGATCCTAGCATCTCCAGCACAACCACACTGAGCACGGGGGCCCCCCAAGGCTGTGTGCTCAGTCCACTGCTGTTTACTCTGCTGACTCACAACTGTGTAGCAGTGAGGACAGCTGAGAAGATCATTGGGGTTTCTCTTCTGTCCATCATTACAGAAGATGCTGCAGCCGCAAAGCCATGAGCATTGTGGATGACCCCACACACCCCTCACACAAACTCTTCACCCTCCTGCCATCTGGAAAAAGGTACTGAAGCATTCGGTACTGTTGAAGATGTTGAAGATGTTAGTGAGAACATCTATCAGCTGGTGTGCACATCCTCTGAGCATTCCGCCAGGAATGTTGTCTGGTCCAGCGGCTTTCACATGGCCAGACTGTGTAACATTTTCTTCCCCCAAGCCATCAGACTCCTTAGTACTCAATGACTGGACTCACACACACACACACACACACACACACACACACACATGCCCATTGTCCTGTTTTAGTAGTTACTGTACTGTCTTGTGGTGTTTGCACATGTTTGCACGTGCAGTTTATGTAGAATGTGTAGATCTTTTTTTACTTCTGTGTAGTCACATGTGGTTAGTGTGTTGTTTTATGTAGCACCGTGGTCCTGAAGGAACGGTGTTTTGTTTCACCGTGTACTGCACCAGCTGTATATGGTTTAAATGACAATAAAAAGCCACTTGACTTGACTTAACACTGGATGGCCAAGATGAAATACACCAATGCCTGGGTAACTCAATGGTTCTTTTGATTACAGGACTTCTCTTGCTAGGTGCAACATCAGGTGGGGGTCCACCATGGCAGTGGGGGATCCCATGACGGCAGCCTACAGCCCCCGCGCTAAAATCACTACATGCTCCTGCCACCCGGATGCTGAAGGGACAACACCACTTCAGCACCTCTGTTGTGGACAGCGCAGGAGCACATGGACAGGGCAGCAAAACGACACACGGCTGGCTCCTCACTCTCACCCTCACCCTATGAAAGGCCCACCGCGGCTCACTGCGTCCCAAGCCAGGAGGACTGCAATGCCTCAGCTTCACACGTCCACATTCACCCTGCCCTTCTCAGTCCTTAAATACACTGAATATTACAAAACAGCAACTCTTTTTGCACTACTTCTGCCTCCTCTGTGTCTGTGTTCAGCCCACCACAGCCTTGCTCTGAAAAATCTGACGATTTGAAATTTCGCTAGTGAGTTTCTATACTCTCTCCTGTGCTTTTACAACTTGCTAAATATTTAATTATTAAATATTTTAAATTGCATTAAATAATAATAATATTATTGTATATACATAGGTTGTCTCCAATGAAAAACTAATCATTTGATTACCAACTCAATGCAATCCACATGGTAATAGAAAAACACGATGGACAACATGGCATCTGAGTTCTGTTTAGGCTCGCAGTTTCTTTTTGAGTAACTTCATTGAAGGAGTCTCAGAAAAACACTGACCTTTTTCCGTCTTCATCAGATTCACATGATTCCCTGTAAAGAAGTGTGAGCAGAGTACAATTCAAATCTTACGGAGAGTTAGGGCAATCTCTACGTAATAGTAATTATTAAAATAATATTATTATTGTTGTTGGTTTTTTTAATGCTTGGTTTAGTCAATTGTTTAATATTACATGTTCATATAAGAAATGCTTAATACTGAGGGAATACTTTTTTTTGTAAAAGCAGTTGTATTAACCATAAAAATGCAACTGCAAGTTTCAATACTCAAGAATTTGATATTAAACATCACAAAACATCATAATGGCATTTTTTTTTTTTTTAAATGTAGTGCCAAATGTATTACCACAGTCGTTTTGATGAAAGCTGATGTAATGTTGGTCGGAAACAAATACACAGTCTTTATAAATGGTTTCTCGATTCACCAATTCGCTACACAACCAAATACCTACTCTGGATATTGACTGTTTTGTCAGGTAAGAATGTTTCCTCTAAAATGCATGTCTTTATAAAAAAAATTCCCTGTTTACCAGATGTTATATATAGTTATATGGCTTTTTCTTTACCATGGTGATTGGCTAAAACAGCTAAACGGGGTAAAGGTATTTCCTCATTAGTAAGTCGCTTTGGATAAAAGCGTCTGCTAAATGAATAAATGTAAAATGTAAATGAAAAACCATCTCAATAATTCATTACCTAGCTAGTAATATGTTTAGTAAAATTACTGCATGTCATCTTTTGGACAAAAATAATTAGACAGTTTTCTTTATTTTCAGGGAGCACACTTTCTCTACAACACATACAGTATCATAATCCATTATGTGGAATAATAACATCAGAATAGTCTCAGAATTTACAAGATTCATTTAATTTTTTTTTCTCATTTGTAAGTCGCTGTGGATAAAAGCATCTGCTAAATGAATAAATGAATAAATGTAAATTAGCTAGATAACTGGCAAAACTCCAGAGTTTCTGCCCTCTCACCCACAGTTTCACAGCTTAAGTGAACGTAGATGCTTTGGATGAAATTTGCGTAATTAAATACTGTAGCTATATTCTGTATCTTGTCTCCACTGAAATAAACTTCATTGGATTATTGATTGGTTGAATTCCTGCTGTGGTATGACAGTCCTCGTGGTAATACAAAAAGATCTAGTTCTACATCTAGTTTCTGTCTAGGCTTGCAGTTAGTTTTTGAATAGTTTCAATGAAGAAGTCTCAGAAAACACTGACCCGTCTTCATGTTCATGATTTCCATGATGATCCCTGTGTTTATCATCTTTAGACGGATATCTTTAAAGAAATGTGAGCAGACATTAGAGCAATCAAGGCAATCTGTACATAAATGTAATTAGTGAAATACAGTTGTTGGGTTTTTTTTTCAGATTTATGGGTTAACACACTTAGAAGTGTAGTCAGTTATTAAATATTACTTGTATGTTATGTTGATATATGAAATTATCCCCATAAAATTTAATACATCATACTTTGCAAATGCAATAGCAATGAAATTCAAACAAGTACTTTGGTATGACGTTGCCTTCTATTGCAGATAGAAACACTGAAAGCAATTAAAATATACACTCTATATTTTTCATGAGTGCTAATATTAAACAGCACAATGGTGATATTTCAGTCTGCCCCCTACAGCAGCATTACAATTTCCTTCATGCTAAATAACTATATCTCATTTCTACTAATGAGCACTAAACTTTTCTTCTTTTTGTCAATAATGTCAAGACCTTAAAACGAGGTCCCTGGCCAAAAATTTGCTTAGTTTTTTTTGTTCGTCTGTTTGTTTGTTTTTTGTTTGTTTGTTTTTTTTTTACTAAATGAATAATGAGAAATATCTTACAAAAAAAAGAAACCCTTACACACCCTCATATCAATTAAAAGCTGAAATCCTAAACTCTCGTCTCATATCCGTAGTTTGATCTCAAATCCAAATGTTTTTAGTGTTGAGCAAAAATAAAGAATTCTCCTTGCAGTTCCAGTTGTTTCAGAGGGGGCGGTAATATCCATGTTACTACAATAAATACATTTTGTAAATGTGTCTATTTCTGTTTAATTAGTTTAATATCAACCTGCCATTATTTACCTTGTTTTTCCCATCTAATACATGTATATATGTTAGACCATACGTACATCAACTGGAAGAAGAAGCTACAATCTTCCCTCTCGGCCATTTTGATGATTAAACATCTTGCTACACAACAAATTAACTACTCTGGATTGTGACTGTTTTGTCAGGTAAAAATAATTCCTCTAACATGTAATGCACGTTTTTACAAAAATCCCTTGTTATGTAGATGTTATATATAGTTGCATGACATTTTACATGATATGTTAGCTGGCTAAAGCAGCCAAATGAGGTAAGATCATCTGTGTTATCAGCTACCTAGGTAGTGTTATAACATTTTTCAACCGTACCTCAGTTTGTCTATCTTACGATGATCACTAGCTTTCTAAATTTTCCCAGAGCACATATTTCTACACTGTATTGCGCAACGCATTATTTGGCTTCATTACATGATGCCAGTCTCTGAATTTACATGATTCACTTCAGTTAGCTTGATTGCATGTTCATGGCTTACTAAATATTTCATTATTCAATATTGTAGCTACATAACTTGTCTCCAAAGGGAAGAGAAATCATTTGATTATTGATTGGTTGAATTCCTGCTGTGATACAGCAGTCCTCATGGTAATAGATGATGAGCAATATTACATCTGATTTCTGTCTAGGCTTGCATTTTGTTTTTGAATAACTTCAATGAAGGAGTCTCAGAAAAACACTGACCTTTCATTGTCTTTAAGAGGATCAGATGGATGCGGGTGGTGGCCTTCATGAGGATCAAATGGATGCGTGTGATTGTCTTTATGAGGATGAAATGGATGCTTGTGGTGGCCTTTATGAGGATGAGATGGATGCTTGTGGTGGCCTTTATGAGGATGAAATGGATGCTTGTGGTGGCCTTTATGAGGATCAAATGGATGCTTGTGGTGGCCTTTATGAGGATGAGATGGATGCTTGTGGTGGCCTTTATGAGGATTAAATGGATGCTTGTGGTGGCCTTTATGAGGATCAAATGGATGCTTGTGGTGGCCTTTATGAGGATCAAATGGATGCTTGTGGTGGCCTTTATGAGGATCAAATGGATGCTTGTGGTGGCCTTTATGAGGATCAAATGGATGTGTGTGGTGGCCTTTATGAGGATCAAATGGATGCTTGTGGTGGCCTTTATGAGGATCAAATGGATGCTTGTGGATGCCTTTATGAGAACCAGATGGATGCTTGTGGATGCCTTTATGTGAATCAGGTGGATGCTTGTCTTTCTCTTTATCACGTTTATGTGGATTCCTGTAAAGAAATATGAGCAGACATTAGAGCACAGTTCAACATTTATTCAATCTCAGGGGCAAACACTACACAATGGTAAGCATTGAAACACAGTTTGTTTAGGTTTTTTTCTTTCAGATTTATGGGTTAACCCACAAGTGTAGTCAGTTGTTGAATATTACTTGTATTTTATGTTCATGTGTGAAATTCTCTCTTTAATATGGGATAAATCATAGTTTGTAATGGTACTAATAACGAGATTTGAACAAGTTCAAGCCATCATAATGGCTAATTTTTTTAAACCATCGAACAAATCACCACCATTATTTGATCCAAAGCTCATGTAATGTTTTTCTGGCTATTTCTTGTGTTGTGGGGACAAAGCTACTCCACATCTGAATGTGCACAGAATTGAGCCGGTATTGACCGGACATTCATTTTATGACAAACTGTTTATTTTAACATATATCTGGTATGGGGTCACTGGCCAGAAAAATCACTTAGTTGTTGTTGTTTTTTTAAGTAGCCTAAATAAATAATGAAGGATAACTTACAAACTTAAAAAAGCCTTACTTAAGAAGTAAAAATGGATCTATAAACACTCAACAAAGCAATTGTGTTCTTATGTAGCATTTACATTTTGATATAATGTCCATGTTACTACACTAAATAAATGTTATTGTACGTATTTATATTTAATTTGTTTATGCCATTATGTACCTAATTTTCACATTGAATACATTTAGTTATGTTAGACCAAATTGAAATTGTTGTTTCATTTGAAACGAACCCACGAGGGATGCACAAAACAACTAGTAGAAGACACTACAATCTTCCCGTGCTGCCATTTTGTTGAGTCACCAACTCACTACACAACAAATTAACTTCTCTGGATTTTGACTGTTTTGTCAGTTAAAGATATTTCCTCTAGCATATAATGTATGTTTTTTTATTTTATTATTTTTTTAATCCCTTGTTCTGGAGATGTTATATATAGCTGCATGACTTTTTACATAATACTGTGGTAAAGTTGCTTTTATATTGGACATTCGGTCCACATTCAAGATCCTCTCTTTTATTTCTCAATAAATAAACACACAAAAAGGACAAAATGTCAGAGCAAATTTTGTTTACTCTTGAGTGGTCAGAGAAACAAGTACAATTTAACATATTTAAAAAATTATTCACCTAATTGTTGTTTTTTCACATTCCAAAAGTTGTAGTAGGTTCCTAGTGGCCAGACATATGTACTACAGGTGAGATTTTGCTAATACCTCCCTTTATATAAATACAATACTCAGTTATTTTAATGTGAGGCATCTCATAATGAGCCTGCTACAGCATTTAGAATGTAAAATGTGTGTGTTTTAAATGACTTTTGTATGTTAATAGGTATAAGTCATTTTTATTAATGCTTGACAACGTTGACGTTTCAGGCCAGATCTAGATATGGGCTGGGGTGGTCTGAGCCCACCCAAACATCTGTCTTGCCCACTCAATCAGACAATAGGCAAATACAACATTCATATTTTATTTTTTTACGAGTTGCATATTGTTTAAAAGCAATCTGCCCCTATCAGTCACAACATAATGCCAGAAAATTGCAGTATTTTTCTGTGTTTTTATTGGCTGAAAGCAAAAAAGGTGGGCGGCTTCAGTCTTCCCACCTTCTTTAGCTGGCAAGAACCAGGTCTGGCAACATTTTAACTCAGAGGGTGGAATTGCCAGACCGTCCCTTAGGCAACTTACATTTATGGTATTTGGCAACCTGCGCTGTGATAAAGCCAGAACATTCTCAAGTGTAAATATGCAGCTCAAATACACACTGGCATTTCTGAGTAAATGTTTTATGTCCGTATAAAATAATTGAATATTAAAACTGATGGGGGTGTCGATATCTGGGTAAGAATGTCGCCTCTACATAACGAACGCAATGTACACAGACCCATTTTTGTAGAACTGTAGAACAAATCACCACCAATGATAGTACAAAAGTACATGAAGGACGTACAAGTTTGTCATCAAACTGTAATTTCACTGCTTGTACTAAATTTTTGAAAACAAATTACAAAGTCAAATGTACAAAAACAAATTGCTTTAATGTACCGTAATTCAGTCATGTGGAACCAACTGAAATAAGATTTTAAAAAATAAAGCTTTTTTAATTCGTTAAAAAAATTTACAGTGTATGCAGCAAATGGGGCTCTTGCCATTAAAATTAATACTTCTCTATAAAAAATAAATACTTCTTCTATAAATAATAAATAAATAAATAAATAATCCTTATTTAAAGAATCTGAATACTGACACCTTAGTAAGTATTTATTATTTTTGAGAGAGTTTTTTTTTTTTTAATTTCCTTCATCATTCAACTTATTCTGAGGAAATCTCATTCACACAGTATTAACAAAAACGTCAGTTGCACTATAGACCTCTCCATAATAAAAAGAGAACAAATCCATAATAATAAAAAGAGAACATCTGAGAAATATTAAAGTTTCTTACTTGTGGCCGGAGATCGTCTGTACTATGATGCTTGAAAAAAGCAAAAGAAGTGCGAACGTTACTCTAGACGGGCCCATCCTGGAGCAGGATCGAGCACGATCATACCAGGTGAGAAGATCTCAGAGCCCTTGTGGTATTTATTAACCTTCACTCCACCCAAATATGCTTCACGTTGTCATTGTGGTGTGAAATGTGTTTTGTGAGCATCAGCCTCTTGTATCAGTTCTAGTCCTTGGACTGTATGTTACACATCGCATGTCTCACCTTATCTGTCTAATTTTATCATTAGTGTTTATTCAGTTAAATAAAACACTCGATAAAAAGAATCAACAGCTTCGCATAGAAATGTAAAAACATATTTATATTTAAAAAGAAATTTACACACATCAAATATCACAGCATGTGTTTATTTATGGCACAAACACGAGCCTTTCTGACATAAATATCTGTATTCCATGTATACAGTGTAAATATAGTGTACAGATGTTTGATTATGTACTGTATGTGTTTATTGTTATTTCTTGTAGTGCACTTTTCCTTGGATTCAATGTAATGTTTGTACAGATTTCACCAAGATTTACACCTTTTATTATTCTGTTTGTGTCATAATTTACTTATTACAAAACTAACTTTAAGGTGATAATTATTTACATTTCTATATATTCAGTTAGACCTTTTGATATCTTTATTAAACATATCATTTAGTTTCAATGTGTATTGTGTTGTGCTGAAATCTTTTTTTAGTTTTCTTTGCTTTCAAATCTCTTCCAACTAAAAAAGGGCTTAACAATCATACTTTAAGTTGGATTAGGCATGTCATCAGTGAGGAAATGCGAAAAGTGGCCAAAACAATGGGGACACGTGTTAAAATATGATTACACTGTAATTATATGGCCAAGTAGCATGTGTACCTGATACAGCTTTGTGCATATACTGAAATGTTTAAAGGAGTTACATCCTGTCATGGTTCTTCATTTGAAGTTGTTCACGGAAGTTAATTTCTATCTCAAGTGTCAGTGAAAGGAACACAACTACACTACAACATTGAAGATATGAACGAAGTCCTTGTCAGATTGAGGTTCATCATGTTCCCCTTCATCGACTGTTAGGAAAAACAGTCTCAAGGACAAGGTGAAGAAAGAGAGAGAGAGAGAGAGAGAGAGAGAGAGAGAGAGAGAGAGAGAGAATAATTTCAATTACTTTCTTATACAAACACATTAAAAGGTAATATATATATATATATATATATATATATATATATATATATATATATATATATATATATATATATATATATATATAAGGGAAAGTATTTTGAATATAATCCAAATTTATCTAGTATTTCCATTATTTATCTTTTAATAAGAAATACCACATGGTGAAATGTCTCTTTTTTCAGTGTACACTATATTTAATTCTGTACTTTTGTGCTTGGGATTTTTATTATTGAAATAAGAAAAGCACATCTTGCTTCATGTACATGATGAATCACAGAGAAATCCTGTAAGTCTATCTGGAATAATAAGTATCAAAATCTTATACTGACTCTATCTCTATTACTTAAATATGGAGGAGGATCTTTAATGTTTTGGGCTATTTTTCTGCCAGAGGACCTGGATATTTTGTTTGGATACATGGCATCATGGACTCTCTCAAATATCAACAGATATTAAATGAAAACCTGACTGCTTCTGGCAGAAAGATTCAAATGGGCCGTGGTTGGATCTTCCAGCAGGACAATGATCCAAAACATACATCAAAATCAACACAAAAATGGTTTACTGACCACAAAATCAAGGTCCTGCCATGGACATCCCCGTCCCCTGACCTGAACCCCATAGAAAACCTGTGGGGTGAACTGAAGAGGAGAGTCCACCAGCGTGGACCTCGAAATGTGAAGGATCTGGAGAGGTTCTGTATGGAGGAACGGTCTCAGATCCCTCGCCATGTATTCTCCAACCTCATCAGGCATTATAGGAGAAGACTCAGAGCTGTTATCTTGGCAAAGGGAGCACAAAGTATTGACTAAAAGGGTGCCAATAATTGTTGCACACCTATGGACCTAGGATAAACCTGTGTGTTGTTTCCAATTGTTTGATATCCATGAGAGCAGAAGATGCTATCAATATAACAAAAGATGAAAAGATTAGTGGAGGGCACTGTGTATATATATATATATATATATATATATATATATATATATATATATATATATATACACTGTTTTATTATCGATATTACATTGATGCTTCAGGATCTTCTATAAGGCTCTGATGTGGTCCATATTGACCTCTGATGAAAGTTTGGCTCATATTTTAGTTTGTCTTTAGTCACAGAACACAAACATAAAACATTACACATATACAGATATGAAATTCTCCTCAGATTTAGGGTCATTGTGTTCTTCTTCTTCTTCCGCTGTTATGACTAACGAGTTTGGCGCCACAGGAATCATTGTATTTATACAACGTCCTTGAGAACAAGGTGAACTGAGAAAAGATCACAATGTATTGCACTTTATTAACTTTATTGTATTTACAACCATCACAAGATATACAGCTTTTGTCTCTAATACTTATTGTTGTGTTCAAATGAATTTCATAATTACTACACATCAGTTTTTCAGTTACATCAGTTACTTTTGTAACTGTCGGTCAACACTGACACAGTAGTTTATGTAAATTAAAACAAGAACAAATAACAAACTTTCTAACAAACAACTGAAAATGACCAATTTTCCCTGAGAAGCTAGCTAAATGTGTAACATGTGTAAGCCCGTATTTGAGATACGTCAAGTGTCACATGTCATTTCTTTCATACTTTTTAATCAATACAGATTCATGGCTCACACAGACTATTTGGGAGCTTGGGAGTATTTGGGGTCTCTGGTCACAGCACAAAAATGAACTATTCAATAAAAAATAAAGACAAAATAAAACAGCAGTGGTGAGGAGTCTCATGAAGGCATTGGTTATGTACGGAATAAATCACCTTTATTACTGTAAATCTCACCAAAATGTGAAGCAAGTGTTCAAACAATGGTGACTGGCTGTTGGAAATGAATTGCTAAAGACATCAAATAACTGGTTTATGCTGGGTGTTTATATCTGCTACAACGTAAGTAATAACTTGTTTCTCAGATATTCCGAAACATTAAATGTAACTACAAATGGATAAAAAGTATGAACTGTTGTTCATTAATTGCTCTCGTATAAGCGAAATAAAACTGTTATAGGAAAAGAATTCATTTTCTGATGGTAACAGTAACATTGCTTCATCACACCACTCTGTTGCTGATTATTTTCCAACAAAAGCACAACACAGAATGTTTTATTACTTACTTGTTATTAAACCAGATTATATAATACTAGAAACAATAACTGATTAATCAATGAGTAAGCAGCACAGAAGCACCATAAAGACCATACACAGAATAGTGTATACACATAGACTGAGACGACAAAACAAGACCCAGGTGAAACTAATGATCGTTTGAAAATTCATTTATTATTTTATTTTATACACGCACTGCCATTTTACTTGTTCATCGGATTGAGGTCAGTTTTCTTATAGAGAAATGCAGAAAAAACAGAGAAGCTAAATCCATTTTTCCTTTTTAATACACAGGTTTTAGTGTTTAGACAAACAAGGCACTCTAGAATGTATAAATGTAGATCTAGAATGAATCAATTTCCAACTGAAAAACTAGATCAGTAAAAGCAACTGAATAATGTTGAGCTTGTGAGTGCCATTACATTTGGTAATGTCCAAAATTAATCAAAATAAAATTGTTATACGAGGGCGCTAATGAATGATTTTCAGAAAAAAAGAAGTTACAAGAATTTCCAACATTTCTATTAAAATATTTTATAAAACAGCAAAATAAATTGTGATATAAATTGTCTTGTGGAATGACATTACATCTATAGATGAATCTTGCTTGAGATATATATATATATATATATATATATATATATATATATATATATATACTGTAAAGAAATTGGCACCTTTACTATCACCCAAATATTAATATTTATTAGGAACTTGATCTTTGTGAGGCTTAAAATTTATTGATAACTGTAAAATATCCATATATATATAAGTCAACGGTGAAAACATCCTGCTGTGCTCCTCCTGAGATCATGAACAAACTCTCACTGAACTAGACATGGTGAGGAGTATTGAGGAACAGTCATGTCATCTACAGAAAAGAATAGAAAAAACAGAAATCAGAAATTCTCTTCTGCTAACCATGTACAAACGAACCCATACAATCTGTTTCCATTTTATAGCAATATAACGGCAACATGACTGAAACGCACAGTCCCCTCTGAAAGGGCTGGAATTGCAAGGCCAATTCTTTGTTTTTGCTAAACATTGCAGACATTTGGGTTTGAGATCAAAAGATGGATATGAGACAATAGACCAGAATTCAAGTTCAAGTTCAAGTGATTTTATTGTCATTTCAGCCATATACAGCCAGTACAGTACACAGTGAAATGAGACAACGTTCCTCTAGGACCATGGTGCTACACAAACCAACATACTAAACCACATGAGACACAGAACTAATAAGATCCACAATCAATCTACATAAAGTGCACGTGCAGATATGTGCTAACAACACAGGACAGTACAGTACTACTAAAACAGGACAATAGGTACAGTAAGTGACAGTGTAGCACCGAACAGTACACAGTTTTAGTGTGGACGTGTCCGATATAACAGGTGGTGCAAAAGATAGGTGCCAATGAGTAACAATATAATGTAAAAATGGTATAAATTTAAACATAACATGCTATGACTGAGTATTTAGAAAATTAGCTTATACCAAATATGAACATAGAAGTTACAGTGGTAGCAGCCAGGTAAAGTGTATATAAAGTGTCTATAGTGATAATAAATTGATACTATATTTTTATAATGCAGTAGGAGCAAAAAATGCAACAGTGTCAATGCAGGAATGTGCAAATATTTCAATGGGAGTTGGATGGTGTTCAGTTTATTTTATATATATATGTAGTGCAGTAGTAGACAGTAGTTTTTATAGTAACCGCTCATTCACAAGGACTCTTGGTTCGTGGTTAACAGTAGGAAGTTAACATTTATAGAAGGAGTCTCCAGTGTCCGTGCTTGTAAAAGTCAGAAGAAAATCTGTAACTTTATTGTTTAGATAGTTACTATAAAATTCAAAGGACTTATTATGTAGACTTAAAAGCATGTTGTTCATTTAAATAAAAAAAAAGAGAGAAAAAAACACCTATAATTATTGACAATGGACAAGGAGAACATGTCAGTGAAATTTAGGACTCCAGTGTTCCTGTAAGTTTTCCCGCATGGGAAGAGTCAGAAAACCAAAGAAATGTGAATGTTTCTGTGTTTATAACGTGTTATAAACGTTCCATAGCAATCGGTTAAACCATAAATGGATTAAAAAAAAGATCAGTATCAACCAGTATTGATAGCCAGCCAATATTTCTTTCATTAAGCGAAGATTTTATTATTCATTATTATTTTTACTTTAGAAATATGGGGGAAAATTAATCGTAAAAACATAACACACAAACAGAAACTTTTTTTATACAGCTAAATGTTTTCATTCAAACTTCTGTGATGTATATTTTGTTTAGAAATATGTGTAATGTATATTGTCGGTAGGTTGCCTTGCAAATAGCACTTGGAGAAATGCAAATTATATAAAAAATAATCAAGGGCACATGTGTTGCTTTCAGAAATGGTACGTCCTGCTCAAGCAATAGTGGCAGAAACACTTGGAGGGTGAGGGATACACACATTGTGACCGGGGAACAACATGTTCCGTGTTAGATTAAACAAGGTTTGGAATGTGTTTTCTTTTCTGCTTTTGTTATACAAGTGTGGAATGTAGATCGACGCCATGAGTAAAATAAGCGACCTCTGAGGTACTCCAAATTTCACCTTCTTTTTTTTTCAACATTTTAAATGCTGATCAAATCTGCCCTGAATATGTGCTGAAATAATCTATAGTTTGCTGATACTCTTTCATATAAACTTGACCCTTGAGTTGTGAGATTAATTCATAAATGGATTAGAGAGATGTCTATAGGAGAAAAGCAAGCCATTTTGAAGCTGAGGGAAAATCAATCAGAGGCATTGCACAAACATAGCCAATACAACAATTTTGAAGGTTCTGAAAAAAGAAACAAACCACTGGTGTATTGAGCAACTGATATAGGATGGGTTGAAGGAAAAACAACAGCAAGGGAAAACAACCACAGCTGAAGACAGAAAAATTGTGAAATGCAAAGTGGCCTAAGTCTTAAAAAGAAGAAAGGAGTTAAAAATCAGAAATCAGAATTTTTGTCTGGTTTGGCTTACCCAAAATACTTCACACAACATCACTTAAATATTGATAAATGAGGCCCCATGGAAGTAAACTACACCATGTTGTCCACTCATGTACACATCCATCCATCTTCTACCGCTTACTCCTTTTCAGGGTCACGGGGAACCTGGAGCATCGGGCACAAGGTGGGGTACACCCTGGACAGGGTGCCAGTCCATCGCAGGGCACAATCACAAACGCACACCCATTCATACACACCAATCAGCCTACCATGCATGTCTTTGGACTGGGGGAGGAAACCGGAGTACCCAGAGGGAACCCCCACAGCACGGGGAGAACATGCAAACTCCACACACACCCGGCCCCGGCAGGACTCGGACGCCGGACTCCGGAAGCGTGAGGCAAACGTGCTAACCACTAAGCCAACATGTGCCCCCTCATGTATAAATGAGGTAAATTATTGGCATATTTTTTATTATTGGCATTTTTTTTTTAGCTCATGTCAAATGGTATTATCATTTACAGCATTTAACTTGTTCATCAGATTTAGAGACAAAATGAGAAATAAGGTTTTGCATTGTAAAATTGCAGAGGAGTTCAAACTCTGCCACCTTGTGGAGAAAATCAGCAAATACTGCGACATTAAATATGATTACACTGGTTTTAGTGTTTAGACATGGTCTAATGTTACAAAATTTAAAGAAGATATACAGAACCTGAAGAAAAAGAAATGGATTTCAATGGAAACGCTACATTCACGTTATGCTGTTTGATCAGTAAAAGCAAATAAATCATGTTTAGTTTATAAGTGAAATTACTTTAGGCAGTTTGTCATATTCCAAGTTCATCAGAACAAAATGACTATACATTTTTTTTTTGCTGATTTTTATCAACATTTTTGTCAGCACCTCATATAAACGGCTTTGTTGTGACATTACATCTATAAATGATTTATAGAGTAAATTATATATTAGAGAGAAATAGTCACCTTTCTTATCCCAACTATATAATGACAATAAGAGAGAAAAATCAGTCAAACTATTACATTTACATTAATTCATTTAGCAGACGCTTTTATCCAAATCGACTTACAAATGAGGAAATACAAGCAAAGCGATATATCAAGCGGAGAACAATACAAGTAGTGCAACCATACAACATCCATTAATTGAGTTCCAGAAGAAGCAAAGTGTGCAGAGTAGAGGCGTAAGTGCCAGAGTAAGTTGTTGATTTTTTTTTATGGGTTAGTTACGTGTTCACGGAAGACGTGGGTCTTCAGCTGTTTTTTGAAGATAGTGACAGATTCTGCGGTCCGGATTGAGGTTGGAAGTTCATTCCACCACTGAGGGACAGATAGTGTGAAGGTTCTGGAAAGGGACCTTGAGCCACCCTGAGTAGGAACTACTAAGCGTCAGTCACTGATTGATTGCAGATTGCGTGAGTGAACGTAAGCCTTCAGGAGAGAGTTGAGTTAGGAGTGTGCTGTTCCAGATAAGGTCTTGAATTTGATACGAGCGGCTATAGGAAGCCAGCAGAGTGAGATGAAGAGGGGTGTGACATCGGTTCTCTTGGGCTCATAGTATTAATGAGTATGAGTTACTGAAGTTTTGTGAAATGTAAAGGCTCTGATATATTGATAACTGTAAGCTTCCCAGAGAATTCCCATGAAAATAAGTCAAATAGGGGAAAAACCTCTTGCTGAGATCATGTACAAACTCTCAATGAACTGCACATGGAAAGGTGTACTCACTTGCAGCTCTCTCAACTTTAAAAGAAGAAAAGAAGAAAAAAAGAAATCAGACTTTATTTCTCGTATGAAACAAGACACAGATACACTGCATTCCAACATGTTAATCACATAATACAGCTGATAGTTAGTCAAAACATATACTTAGGAAGCTGAAGATGCTCAGTGCCGTGACGCTAAAAAGAGCCTTTGGGGTGAAGTTATCTCCCGGTGACGCAGAAAAAAGAGAGAAACAGAAGAAACATCATTTTTCATCAGTGATTATTGACTAATGATTGTATGTTATGAACACGATAAATCACAGATCTATAGGATGACTGCTAGAATGATCACTTACACGATCAGATGACAATCAACACTGAAATAAATAGAGAAGAGAAAATATAGCCTACAACAACTAATATGAAATAAGAAGCCATAATAAAGCAAGAAATAACAAGTAAGGAATGCATTTTCATTCTTGGATTAATTAATTATAATTTTACTTTAACTTTTATTTATTTATTCCCCCCCTGGTGTATATGTTTCATACATGAGAGAGAGAGAGGGGGGGGGGGCCGCGAGAGCCTTTGAGAAAACGCGCTCCTTCTAATGACGTCACACACATTTAACGGTATTCATTTAACTGAGGAGTAAAATAAATCATAACTGGCCGTTAAAAAAAGACGGAAAACATTGTTGGTGTAAATACTAGATTGGGTAAATCTACTGGAAAAGGCAGTCAGTCGGTTATATGAGAATTTAATGGGTTTAACATGAAAGCGGAAGTGTTTGAGGAAAACGAACAGTTCCCTCAGACTGCCCTGTTAGCCAGAGCCTATCATTCGATTTTACTATTTACTTTCTTCATATATTTAGCCATATTTCATTCATGTTGGTGATGGTTTACGTTTTAAAAGCAATTTAGAAAATAAATGTGTTAAAAAATGAAATGTGTAAAGTAGAAAGTATTTACCTCAGGAAAACTCACAGCGGTGTGGTGATCCCCTCAGCAGGGACGACCGTTATGCGCGCGCTGGACACAGACCTCAGTTTATATGCCCTCTGCCAGGCTGTCGCGCGAGCTGTGCACGCGAGCAACAATTTAATTTGTGTGAGGTGAAATCCAATGCTCAAACCAAGAGTAGATTTTCAGAGCCATTCATTCTTAAAACAATCAAACTACTGTAACAGGACACACCTGGGCAACAAGAAACTCCTGTGGGTCACATATTCCAATATTTTTGATCACTTGAAAAATGGTTGGGTTCAAATTAAAGGTGCCATGTTTTAAGTTGTTTAACACATTTAGATATAAATATCAGGAAATGAAGGCTGAAATTCTGATCTATCATCTAATATGCATCTTTTATTAGTAGTAGTAGTAGCAGTAGTAGTAGTAGTAGTAGTCCAGTGACTGGCCTTATTTGTGTCATTAGCTAAAGAAATATTAATGAAATGAAAGCAAGCAAACATAAATTAACACAAATAAGGCCAGTCACTCAATTAAGAAGAAATGTCACTGTATGAAATGAGGACATGTTGTTCTGTTTGTCATGGCATCTTCTTTATTAGAGCCAGCAATAACCAATAATGATAGATCATAATGACCAATAAGTGACAGATCTGGTATGGCATCGAGTAGAGAGAAATTTCTGGCCTGGTGTTGCCGAGATACTTTGCTGAAATAAAAAATGTAAATAACAGGCTAATAGTTTGTTTTTAAGGGGGGGGGGGGGGGGGCAGTTTCCCAGTATGATGTGCTTGGTGTCCACAATCACCTGGGTACAGTATTTATTTTCTCTCCATTTTCATGCCGAACCAAAACATTTTTTTCACCTCATTTATTTCACATTTAATTCACATTTTTTTTGTGATTACATAATTTTTGGCCTTTTCAACAGGCTGTTATGCTGTTAATTGAATATGATTCAAAATGACTTCTACTTCTAAGAAAGTCTCTCTTTTTTGCCATTTCCTTGTTGTTTTAGCTGTGTGAGTTTTCCTTTTAATCAGAAACATTTGTAAATCCAGCAGCATTTTTGTTTGGTTTGGCTTACCCTAACATTTACACATAACTTTACTTAAAGATTGACAAATTAGTCCAAATGGAAGTCAACTGCGCTACAGTACGTTGCCCTCTCATGTATACAGTCACTGGTGTATATATATATATATATATATATATATATATATATATATATATATATATATATATATATATATATATATACACACAGTACATAGGCTAGGATATGAAAACCAGAGACAAAAGACACAGGTAAGACTAGTGATCAGTGCAGATGAAAAATTTATTGGCATATTTAATTATATATTAATATAGATAGATAGATAGATCATGGCATATGGCATTATCATTTACAGCATTCAACTTGTTCATCAGACATAGATCAGTTTGTATATAAAATTGTATATAAAACACACTATTAACTATTGTATATAAAACACACTATTAACCATTGTATATAAAACACACTATTAATTATTGTATATAAAACACTATTAATTATTGTTACTAACTAAAGTTTTGTGAAATGGAAAGGTTCAAAACTGAACAGATCATGCTGAGCTCTTGCTGGGATCATGTACAAACTTGACACTGAACTGGACATGGAGAAGTGTACTCAGTTGCAGCTGTCTCACCTTTAGAGGAAAAAAAAACAGAAATTAGGCTTTAGTTCTCGTATGAAACAAGACACAGATACACTGTGAGTAACTGCTTTGGAGATTTTACTGGTTGATAAAGAAGTACAGATCGATGCATACCGGTCTCGTAGTAGTCATAAACCTTTACAACAGCTGGTTTCAGTTTCTCCACTGGAAGCTTCTGCACGATCGTCAGGGTGTACACCTTCTCCTCTCCTTTTCGCAGCTAAAACAGACAGAGATATTAAACAATATTAATTCTGTCCTTTTCACCATGTACAAATGAACCCTATTCTACTCCATTTTCTACTCTATTTAAAATATTATAATTGTAATTTCTTCCTTTTTCAGCTTTGTAATTTTCTCATTTAACTATATATAATTGGAATTTTTGTATCCATCCATTCATCTTCTATACCGCTGTATCCTTTTCAGGGTCACAGGGAACCTGGAGCCTATCCCAGGGAGCATCGGGCACAAGGCGGGGTACACCCTGGACAGGGTGCCAATCCATCGCAGGGTACACTCACATACACACACTACGGACACTTTAGACACGCCAATCAGCATACCATGCATGTCTTTGGACTCGGGGAGGAAACCGGAGTACCCGGAGGAAACCCCCGCAGCACGGGGAGAACATGCAAACTCCACACACACAGGGCCATGGTGGGAATCGATCCCCTGACCCTGGAGGTGTGAGGCAAACGTGCTAACCACTAAGCCACCGTGCATTATATATATTCTCTATATAATATATTCTTTATTTTTTTTTTTTTTTTTTTAGCTTTATTATATTATATCTTATTTTGTATTCTCTTTTACATATCAGAGTAGTCATAAAAAGCATTTCACTGCGTGTCATAATATGTATGGTTATGTATTTGATTTGATATGCAGAGGAAAAGAGGAAGAAAAAATGGCGGCTGAATAAGAAAATGGAGGCCGGTGAGGGAACAACTTTTTATACTGTAGATGCTATAATGTAAATGATAACAGGGACATGTATTGTTGATGTTGATGTTGAGGAATAACACACACACCCTCTTACAGTCTTAATTCTAAACTTTAGAACCCTTAGGGAGGTCTTAGACAAATCCAGTGTTTTAGTAAAGTGTGTGTGTGTGTGTGTGTGTGTGTGTGTGTGTGTGTGTGTGTGTGTGTTTGTTCTTACTCTATTCAGGTAGATAACTGTGTTGCGTTCAATTTGATCCACGCGTTTCACAACTCCATTCTTCGACTGGAATACAGATAATCAGAATAAAAACTGAACCATCAATACGATAAGTGGTCAATGAGCTGATGTTTGGGAACAAAGTTTGGTTCTGTTTCACCGTGACTCAACAACATACAGTGGTGCTTGAAAGAATTTTCTACATTTCTGCATAAATATGACCTAAAACATAATAAGATTTTCACACAAGTCCTAACAGTAGATAAAGAGAACCCAATTAAACAAATTGTCAAAAATATTATACTTGGTCATTTATTTATTGAGGAAAATGATCCAATATTACATCTCTGTGAGGGGTAAAAGTATGTGAAGCTTTGCTTTCAGTATCTGGTGTTAGCCCCTTTTGCAGTAACTGTTGATCAGTCCTGCACATCGACTTGGAGGAGTTTTATCCCGTTCCTCAGTACAGAACAGCTTCAACTCTGGGATGTTGGTGGGGTTCCTCACATGAACTGCTTGCTTCAGGTTCTTCCACAACATTTCTATTGGATTAAGATCAGGACTTTGACTCAGCCATTCCAAAACATTAACTTTATTCTTCTTTGATCATTCTTTGGTAGAACGACGTGTGTGTTGAGGATCGTTGTCTTGCTGCATGACTGAGATGTCCTGATATCTTCCTTTAGAGTTCGCTGGTGTATATTCAGAATTCGTTGTTCCATCAGTGATGGCGAGTCGTCCAGATGCAGCAAAACAACCCCAAACTATGATACTATCACCAGCATGTTTCACAGATGGGATATGGTTCTTATGCTGGAATGCAGTGTTTTCCTTTCTCCAAACATAACGCCTCTCATTTAAACCAAAAAGTTTTATTTTGTTCTCATCCATCCACAGAACATTTTTCCACTAGCCTTCTCGCTTGAACATGTGATCTTTAGCAAAATGCAGAAGGGCTGCAATGTTCTTTTTGGAGATCGGTGGCTTTCTCCTTGCAATCCTGCCATGCACACCATTGTTGTTCAGTGTTCTCCTGATGGTGGACTCATGAACATTAACATTAGCCAATGTGAGAAAGGCCTTTAGTGGCTTAGAAGTTACCCTGGGTACCCATTTGTTTAATTGGGTTCTACTGGTCTTCTTTTAGGACTTGTGTGAAAATCTGATGGTGTTGCTCATATTTATTCAGATATATAGAAAATATTAAACTTTCTATATATACAAGCTTTCAAACACCACTGTAGACTGAATACACACTGTTTCCATAAACAGTGTGTATCAACACAAATAATAATAATAATAATAATAATAATAATAATATGTAGATCAGTGTTATAAATAGTTAGATCATGCATTACACTTCCAGTTAAAGGTTTACGTTACATTTGAATTGCTGTTCACAAGCTGCACAGACGTCTCGTCCGCACTGAATCCAGAAAGAGGCTTGACTTCGATGACCACCATGTTGGTCCTCAAGCGTCGACCGTTATACCTGAAATTAAAAGATCATTAATCACTCACATTCTCCTCATTTGTTCTGAAGTAACTGAGTAACACGTTATTAAAAGTAAATACTAGAACTAATCTAACATTATCATCACATTGTGCTTATTATTTAAAGATGTAACTGAAATTATTATTTATTGGATGTATTAAGAAAGATAACTCAATTAAAAAAAATGTCTTCTATATTTTTTCCTAAAGGCATGTGAACTCTTCCATTCAATTCTATTCTGGCTTTGATTAAATAACTTTAATAGACATTATGTACGATAGCTCAATCTGTTGTATTGTATGTATTAACAGAGATAATTCTTTTGGATTATGGAGTTGCAGTAGAACTCACTTGACAGTAATGTTCACTTTCAGAGATGGATTTGGGATCCTGCAGTTTCCAGACGCTGAGGCCGAGATGATGAATGAAGAGCGGTCAGGAGGAGGAGGGATGTTGTAGTGCAAATTGAACTAGAAGGGAAAAAACATGCTATTAGCACAACTCATCTACCCAGACTGACCCTCTGAGAACCTGCTTAATTAATAAAGGAAATGAAGTGAGTAAGTAAAGTGAGGAATGGTGATGTACAGACCTGCACATACACACAACCTTTCCCTTTTGCTTTGATTTTGTAATCTCCAGGAACCCGCTGCAGCTTTCTCTCCTGATACAGCAGCCTGTTACTCTGATTGATGGTAAACTTGTTAATCACCCCTGATGGTGATGTTATAGTAACAGTAACAGCTCCTGCTGGACGGTAGGTGATGATACTGTATTTCGCCAGAGCCTGGAGAGCCACGACAGTGTCCTGTATGATGTAAAAGAGTATAACATGAACAAATTTAACCCTTTAAAGTACAGTGTAGAGACTTGTAGAACATTAATTTGAGGCTGTATATAGAAATAAAAGCCGTAACCTTACATATGTATTATATATTTCTTTAAATCACTACATTAAGTGTTGCTCCTTCCAATCCAACATGGCTGACAGTGACATTTGCAGCATGTCTCAAGTATTTCTGTCTAAACAAATATTGTCCTTCCTTTTTTTAATAAGATTTCATATGTCTTCAAACTTAAACTGCACACCTGTTTAAAAAAAAAAACTTATGTACTTGTGTAGAAACTTGTATAATATTTTAGAGCTATTATATTAAATTAGTTTTAGGTTAGCTAGATTAGATAAGTTGTTTATTTATATCATATGTTTTGGGGTTGATATGATAAAGGTTTGTACCTGTGTAGAAGTGAAGCCCCCAAAAGCGTTCTGCTGCTGAGAAAGCCAACGGACGATGCTGGCGCTGTAACCCAGACCAAACCCAGACAGCTTGGGTCCAGACATCAGAGCCAGAAGCACATACGAGGTAATCTCCACCTCCAAAGAGTCCGTCACTGACCCACTATCCACTCTGCTCCAGTGCCTCCCGCCTCCTGAGGGAGATATTAGAGAAATACTCAACTCATTGATCTCCATTTCTTCAAGTACCAAAACCCACTTTATACACAAACCTTCATCAAAAATTACACACCTTCTCCAACACAATTCAAAATCATTTCAAACACTCAACCAAAAGTCTCAAATATCAACATTTCCCAAAACAGCATCACTGTTAAACTCCAACAAACACCAACAAAGTACAAACAAAACCAACATTCTCAATTAAACACCAACACAGGATTTCTGTTTACTAGCACACATAAAAACAAACCATCCAAAACCCACATTCTCCAAAAATTAGTCATTAGCACAGTGCAATCTTTTCTATTTAGACACCAACATTCTCCATTAAAACAAACACCAAAATTCTCAAATACCAACATTCCATGAAGTAATCTTCCTTGAAGAATCCCCCAACACTAACAAACTGCAATCTCGTATCTCCATTTTTCATCACATTAGAGCAGGTCTTTAATTCAAAATAATCACCAACAAATGCCAAGCAACACCATCAACACTGCAACATTGATAACACTGTCATTCTCCATTGGCCAGTGAACCTCAATTTTGTCCACCAGCCAACACCAAGACAATGCATTTCCAATAAATACCATAACGAAATTACCTAAAATGGAGACTCAATGCTTTTTTAGTCAGCTCACTTTTTAGTGTTAATAGCTGTTAATGGATTTTTACAGCTCCTTCATCAACATAAGTTGTCTCTAATTAAACTGCAACATATATAAAGGCATGCACTTGTACTATAGTTTGAGTTTTGAACTTGAACTTGAACTGGAGCATGTTGTGTCAGTTTTCTCTGAGAAATTGGCTTCTTTTTTTTTTAATAAAATAAACAGATGTAGAGCACCAAACCTGAGACTATGGCCTTTGCATCCAGCTGTGAGATGAGTTTGTTCCTCATCCTCTGATCTCCAGCTAGAGTGAAAGTGTAGAAAAGAAGAGCTTTGGCGTAGGTTGAGCGCACCCGAGTGTACGCATTCCTCAGGCACGTAAGACTGTTTTTCACCACAGGATCCTGCCATACAGTACATAGAACAAATGTATATACTGTGATCCCCTTACTAAGAGGCAAACAAATGTCTTTATACCTCATAATTTGCATGTAACAAAAGAAATGTTGTTAATTTCAGTTTCCATCGTTTGCAGTAAGAATTCTCAAATATGATGTTGAATCTTCTTTTGCACTCCACGTCTGCAAGCTACAAGCTTGCGAATGTTTATGGTATCTAGCGAGCAAGTTAACATTTTTGTAAAATAATTTTTGTAAACCATTCTTAAAAACATCCATTCAAATCTTTTATTAATAAATGTTGTGTTAGATAATGCTGATGCGGCGGGGGCCGGGTAGAAGCATGAACTTTAACCCGAGGGAGTGAAAACGGCGAGGTTTTGTTGCTGAAAAGCACGGTTTGAATCAATGTGAGCCCGGAGCTCAATTAGGATTCCACCTGTCTGTCGAGTCTTCCTCCAAACCCTCACACACCAGGTTCTACAGAAGCATGCAATTTGCTGTAAAATAGTTTCTAGATTCGTTTAAAATAAATCACTGCTTGCTTCCATACGTCCTGCAGTGTATGTTTATGTTTGTTGTGTTTCTTCACCATTGTTCCATCTGTAACGATCCAGCATTCAATGTCCTTGTGTGTATAAAGAAATTTCATCAGTGAAACAGTTTACTCACTGTAATTGTGTAATTGAGTTCCAGCATTGCAGCTGTGATGTACGCTGAGAGGGTCACCTCATCATTCACCCCTCCCTGAGAGAGAGAGAGAGAGAGAGAGAGAGAGAGAGAGAGAGAGAGAGAGAGAGAGAGAGATTTTATTATTATGTTAATTATTGTTCTCAAACAGTACGTGGTATTGGACTCAGACTGGTCTCTGACCTTCATATCAGTGTGGATGAGTTGTCCTACTGAGGCATAGCATCCGTTACGCTGCTGCCGTTGTCCGAGCCAGGCCTTCGCCTGATTCACAAACATTGGATCTATAAAGATGTATTGCTTCGCACTTCCGAAAGACTTCATAACGAACGCCGTCAACCTGAGAACACAAACACAACGGTTAAAGATAATAAGTCAGTCTATATATACTATGTGTGTGTATATATATATATATATATATATATATATATATAATTTCAGGTTTTTAGCTTTAGTTTTCCCCACAACTCACCATGTGTTACCTGATGCATCACTCATCCCAAAAGCACTGTAAGATCCATCATGATGTTTGTAGGTCAGTTCTCTCTGATATCCTGTACACACAAAAAAAATGTTTTTACTTAAACAGCTGTGACTTTGGCACTCAATTATACACTCAGAAATTGCCTTCAACTGTCTTCAGATTTGTGCACTTGCTGTTGTCTTAGAGTCTACAGAGATGTTATGTCATGTAAAGAGTCCTCACCGCTCACGAGGTAGGTCAGGGCTGTGCTCTTGATCTGGGGTGTGAGCTGGTTGGTGCTCTTCAGGTACTGCAGGATGAAGATGTTGGGTGTGAAGCGCAGCATGTTCTGCTCTCCACAGCCGTACGGTTTCTCCAGGAGACTCGCCAGGTTCTGTAGAGCTCGGCCCATCAGATCTCCTAATGTCAGAGATGACATTAGCATAGCGTTATCATTTTTCTTTTCTTTCTCTTTAGTTTTGATTGAATTGTGTGCTTTTACTCAATAAACATGGTATGATAATATTGTGCATGCTATGCTCAAAAAAAAAAGGTCATTTTCTTTACATCTTACTGAAGGTTTTAATTTCAAAGCTCAGTGTTCAAAGTAAAAAATAAATAAATAAATAAATAAGTAAATAAAAACAATAATAATCACTTTCTTGCATTTTGATGTGAAATCGTGCACAATGTAATCAAGGACATGGACAAAAAAGTTCCATTTTATTTTTCTTTTCATTCACTTTAATTTTCTATCTATCAAAATATCTTCACACATGATTTGCCTCATTTATAAACTTATCTTGATGCCATATATTTATCAAAATGATGTAAACTGATGAAATCGAAGCAGGTCTTTGACTCACCCAGCACAGAAACAGAGGCCTTGGCCGAACCATCCACGACTTTCTTAGGCAGGGTTAGTGAGACCGTCTTCTTAACTACATCTTTTAACAGAGGTACAGAACCATGGAATTAAATGTGGTACAGACTGTACAGAACCACTGCTGTTTCCCATAATTCCACCTGATTCAGGTATTTTTGAGCAGTGAAATCACAGACTGTACAGGACTGACACTCCAAGACTGGAATTAGACATCCATGCTCTGGCAAAGTCCATTAAACCTGTTCTAGGAAATCTACCTTCCTCTAAAATTCAGTTCCAGCCCAAATCTAACAGAACTGATTTGTACTGATATTTTATATGATAATCAACAGTTAAGATTTAAATGGGCCTTTTGTACAAAGCACTTTCTTCACTGTAAGGTATAATGTCTGTGGTAAAGAGAGGTGAAAGAATAAGGTGTGTGTCTCACCTGATGGGCAGAGAAGTTCATTGTAGCTTTTACACAGTTTGGTTCCTTCAGCCTGAAAATGGCAGCAGAATAAAAATACAATCATAATCCCAATTACAGCATCGATAAAAGGGCTGCAATTTACATTAAGTTACATCAATAAAACTGGAAACGTTCCTCATCTTCAGAGCTGGGTTTTGCAGCTACTTAAGTAATTTTCCAATTATTAAAATCACTCATGTGAAACTCATACCTCTGAGGTGCAAGATGTTTGTGAATAAAAGTGTCTGGGACGGGGTTTTCAATAGAATCTAGACCACTGCTTTTAAACGTGATTTTCTTTTCATTTTGTTGCAGTTGTGGAAATCAAAACATACCAAGTTTATTATTATTTACTGAGTTCCTATTGTTATTAGTCTATTTCACTGGTCACTTGAATTAAACTGGATTTATTCGAAACTGTAGTAACTTAAAAATAATTAAATCTATAAAGACTATCAACTTGAAATCTAATGTCTTCTGTCAGTGGTCCCGGGCTGCAAAAATCATCCAAGTTTTTATTATTAGAAGTAATAATGTAATCACCAGCACGGGCAGTTTTTTAATGACTGAACTGATGCGTCCTTTCTGTGGAACAGTAACTCTTCTCTTCCCACACATCGATGACTGCACCGCTTCCGCTGTTACCTTGATGCTCACCTCCCCTATAACACATACACACACAAAATACTCTTTATTCTCTTTCTATATATATATATATATA
Organism: Ictalurus furcatus; assembly: GCF_023375685.1. Lineage (NCBI taxonomy): Eukaryota > Metazoa > Chordata > Actinopteri > Siluriformes > Ictaluridae > Ictalurus > Ictalurus furcatus. The sequence continues at coordinate 898,621 of NC_071259.1, read as the reverse complement.
CACACACACAACCCCAATTCCAAAAAAGTTTGGATGTTTTAAGGAAGAAAATAAGTTAATTTTGAATTTGATGGCCGCAACACGTCTCAGTAAAGTTGGAACTGGATGAGTAAGTGTTAAGAAAAAGAAACAGTTGGAGGTTAATTTGGAACAGGTCGGTAAGATGATTGGGTATAAAAAGATAATCTTAGAGAGGCGGAGTCTTTCAGAAGTAAAGATGGGCAGAGGTTCACCAATCTGCGAAAAACTGCGTGTACAATCTGTGGAACAATTTCAAAATTATTCAGAAATTCCAGACGCATTGTCATGCTGGAACAGGTTTAGTTCTAGTGAATGGAATATACATTTGTTATAGTTTATTTGTTTTCAAAGACTGTTCGAACATGTCAAAACAAGTTCCACTTACTCAAATCTAAAATGTCTTTAAATCGTTTTACAGAGGGGACAGTTATTGGAGAAGAAGAGGAGCTATTTTAAATATTTCCACTTTGGTAATGTTCTAGCATTTCAGTGAGCTTTAAGTTTTAAAGTTTGACGTACCCAGAACCAGTGGTGTGACGGTCCAATAGAAGGTTCCGCTTTCTTCAGCACGCAGACATTGTGTGTAACTGCAGTGTTTACACACTTGTGCTGAAAACTGTTTTGAGTCGGCCAGAGTCACCTTCACCTTTAACACATAAAGTTTTCATTCCATCAGATATCTGAAAACTAAACCAACTTTTTCCTTAGTTGATCCTTATTCAAGGAAAATCTGTGTGACCAGTGTTACTGACACATTTCAGAGAAAAGAAACTAATCCATGCTATTAAAACAAAGTTGCTAAAGGGGATAAAGTTATCAAATCTAGTGATCAAGTTAATAGGAAACTTGTGTTTGAGGAAACCTAAGGAAATTTAAACCCATCTGAATCTCATGTTTTCTTAATGTTGTGATGCAATAGTACACATACTGTAGGTGAGAAAATAAATATTTGGTTTGAGAAAATATAATTAGACCAAACGTGTGAGCTCACCACTATACTACTGTGGAGGTTGTTGAAGACGGTGGCTTTGAGCGTGAACACTTCTCCTCGGATGATGGAGCATGGCATGGTGAGCCTCACAAGGATAGGCTGGAAGGCAGCAAGCTCGGTTTTCCTAGCGACTCCGAACCCGACAGGTGATGTACAAACTGCGCCAGCCTGCCATGTAGTGATGGAGTCCGGAACCGTTTTATTGAGGTTTATCGCTCCAGACTGACTGTAGAGGAAATAACATTGACTCAGAAACACAGACTGAAAAAAAAAATCTGAAAAAAAAATTCTGGAAAAAAAAAAAAACACTTAAACATGCACACCTGACTGAAACAAGATCCCAAATCCATGTCTCTGGGGAATATTTGCTGATCGTAACGACTGGTTGGTTTGAACTCGAGACAACTGAAGTGGATTCTTTAGCGAGGAAGGCCAGTGCATCTATGGGTACAGCTTCTCCATCTGGGGTTAAATTTGTATATATTTATGTCAGGTCCATTAATATTTGGACATTGCCGAAATTACTGTCTACAACAGCGTATTGGAGTTGAAATAATGAATATGTAATATTTTGAGGGTATTTACACCCAAAATGGGTGAATGGTGTAAGAACTACATCACTTTTTGTGAGCTGGAAGTCTGCACTTTATTTAATTTCAGCTCCGTTGTACTGTGGTAGACATCTTAAAAAAATAACTTTGTCAATGTATAAATATTGATGGACCTGACTGTAACATAGTTCATACTATGTATCAAGTCAAAGCAAAATGTGACTGGGGAAAACCACTTACCACTCAAATGCCGCAAATTGTTCAGACATTTTGAAGGTTTCTTTACGTGTGTATTGGTGAGGACCTTAATTCCAATATCCTGACAGGAAAAGGGAAAAAATCATTCTTGCATGTGCAAAAAACACATTTCACATCTGCACATTTTTATAAAACTGGGTTTCCATTAATATAACAATATTGTGTTGAACAATTACTACATCTATATGCAAGAATATCACACAAGAATATTAGCTAATGAGGCAAGACTACTCTTGAAAGTACTGCAAATATCCTGTCATGCGGTTAGAGTAAAATAATTAACAACAGGGTGGTACTTTTATTCCCCTGAAGTTGATTATTTTCCTATAAGAGCACATCTCCAGGTGTTTTATTCCCCTTATCCCATGATTACAATGTTTAATTAATGAAAGAATGGCACCTCATACTTTTTATCCATTAATAGTTACATTTAATGTCATGTAACATCTGTGAAACAGCTTAGTTCCTGTTCTCGCTTATATCATATCAGCTATAAACCATCATTCCATCACCAGCCTCTCTTTCTTTCTCTCTTGAAGTTAATGACACGACACAAGAAGGCAACTTGTCATGTTACTGAAAATCCACAATATGACCTGCCATTTGCAGCTCTCAGAACTCGTGTTAAACTTAATCAACAACTTGTAACCAGTCAGAATCCAGAATTCAGAATGTGATGAACTTTACAGCTGATCATTCTTACCTGCCATATAACGATACTATATTAAAGTGTACTTTTAAAGAAGAATGTCTTACTTTAAAGGTGTTGTACACATCCACCTTTCCAGAGTTTGGAAAATAAGCAATCGATTTTGGCACTTGTGCTCCAAATGCGATATTCCTGATGGGTGGGGTGCCCCAGCATGGGTTCGAATCCTCTTCGTTGATGCTGTTCGGATATCCTGATAACCTTTGTACAGGAAGCATCTTGAACACCTGGAATAAAGTGGTGTGACATCATTCCTCATAAAAACTGGTATAGCAATATCTTTGATCACTACCAATACCTAATGTAAACATCATACTTTGCTTTTAGTGAACACTTTAAGCTACAGGTATAAGGTTTTGGGGGTTTTTTTGACAAATATAAAAATTTATTAACAGATTGACAGGTTGATTGAGTTATTGACTGCAATACAGAATTCTAAACTTACGACTGTTTTTTTTTCAGCATCTGTTGCTTTCTGACATTGCTAGCAACACACAGGTGTTTAACAAAATATCAAACTCTTCAAATGTATACAATTTTGTTTTTTCTTCAGTAGGACAGCATTTCTTGTTACACAAGATGTATTAAATAATTAGCAAATGGTTTTGCAGGTTAAATATATATATATATATATATATATATATATATATATATATATATATATATATATATATATAAAAATATATTTATATATATATATATATATATATATATATATATATATATATATATATATAACTTTTATTTATTTTTTTAACAGGATAAGAAAAAAAATCAGGTCTCATTTTGGATGCAATTGTATGGAAAGTAATTGAAAGTGGATTATGTTGCACAAAGCAAAGACAAAAAAAAAGTGGTTTGTAATTGTTCCAAAATTTAAATAGACCATTAGCATCTTCCAGCTTTAGCTTAGGACCAATCCACGAATGTCTGATATTTTTTGAAAACAGAGTTTTTACCATTTATACACATTCACAATGAGCTGTATGACTGAACTCAAGGACATTTTGTCAGTTAGAACGCACCGATTGGATGTTGAGCTCCTTCTCTGGTTGCAGCAGCAGAAGACTCTGATCTATTGCCTTCACTGAACACAGAGAACCTGGAGCGGCTCTCAGCTTCAGTGACGCCTGACCACCAGGAAGCTCCGTAGAAGGTGACAACTTTAGAGACACCTGAAAGACCACAACAGGATTAAAATATTCAATGAATAAATAAGTAAAAAAAATTAAATCTAAGGTTAGGCCAAGAAGTGTTCAATTATCAAAAACAATTCCAAAATTTTACTTATCGTTCAGAACACGGTATCTGTAGGTATCAACAAGGTAAATGTAATACTTTTTAGATTTCATAGTGATGGCTGGTTGTGATGTTAAATGGGAGGGCTAATATCTCACAATAACTCGACAATGAGTCTCTTTGGCTTTGGTATAAACCCAACTCTGCAGATCAACCTGAGAACCCCAGTTAAAACTGCTGGTTAGACATTTAGTTACAGTATATTTGAAGGATGAGGTTTATAAAAACCTCTAGAATAAAAAGCATTTACTTCATACAACCCCTTTGTGAATGGAGACCTTGTTATGGTTATCAGGCTTGTGAACGTCAGTGAACCTCAGGAGCTCAAGGCTCCTAGTATGGCCACCCTTAGTGAGTGAGAGAAATGTAGAAAATAGACTAAGCATACCCTACATAGATTATGGTTACTGGAACCCCTGGAACAAGACTAGGGGTGGTCTGCAGGTGTGCTCAGTTGTATAAATGAGATACATGTAAGTCTCTGGATAAGGGCATCTGCCAAATGCCATAAAATATATATATACATAATAGAGTTTATATAAATAGGTAAAGACCTCCGAGGTTTCATTTCTGACCTTGTTAGCCAAACACGGCCGAACCTGGACGCTTATGCTGTCTGCCACGGCCTCGCCACAGGGAAGGACTGTGTACAGGACAATCTGAGCAACCGGGGACAACTTTAGCATGTTCTGCAGAGTCACTACCAGGTTCCCCCTGTGCTCTGCAAAAAATCAGTAAAATATTAAGAGTCCATGTGCATCAGCCACCAACACAGCAACATTTAGTGGATCAAAAAACTTCAACACAGACCCCAAAAAGAATGTCAGCTACATACAGTATAACCTTTTCCAACACTTTTCATTACAGAACTACATTTTACAGTTTAATAAGTTGTGGGGAGTTTGGAGTTTATGTATGATGAGATGTTATTGAACCTGTTCCAGGGTGGATGGCTTCTAAGATACGTCCTTGCTGAACCAAATGTCCTTTATTCATCACCTAGACACAGTAAAAATTGATATGCATAAATTGTAATGTATTAAATTATATTTCTGTTTAAAGAAAAATATCAGCCATGATGTTTGAAACTTGTAAAAAGTACTTTGAAGGCATGGGTCTTCGAGTAAATAATTATACTCATGAAAACGTCACTTAAAACAAGTGAATACAGTAAAAGTACTTTTCATGCTGCAATGTTTCTTGATTATAATCCCATGTTATAATGTTATAGTGAAAGCCAAACACACCATGTAGAAGAATGTTAAGGTCTTCTGCCGTGGTGTGAGAACGCTGTGGTGTATCATGTACTGAGCCTTGATGATGCCATTTTTATTGCAGCTTAAAGGCTTAAAGCAGCTCCTCAATTTAATAAAACTCCGGCTCTTGGAGTAGAACGGCCGAAGGAAGAGCTTGGTTGTAGGATAGGATGGTTTGAGCTGATTTCCCCCATGCACAACCGATCTGTTAGTTGTTTCATACTGGACCTATGTAAAAGAAACAATTAAGAAAAACAGAAACATAAATGCAACCATGATATTTACATGACGTTATATATATATATATATATATATATATATATATATATGTATATGTATTTCTTTTCTATATATATTTCTTTTCTTTTTTTCTTATTTTAAAAATGTTCTGCTCATGTGAAATAAGAAGAGCATCTCCAACTGCTCCAACAATATATATATATATATTGTTGGAGCAGTTGGAGATGCTCTTCTTATTTCACATGAGCAGAACATTTTTAAAATAAGAAAAAAAGAAAAGAAATATATATAGAAAAGAAATACAAAGGCTTCAAATACCTGAAAAGAGACTTGCTCCAGACCCCATGGTTCAGTGTTGAGGGAAAATTTTGCGATGCCTTTGTAATTTGTAAGCAGTTTCCGGACAGACTTTTTATTATCAGCATAAGTTACAGTCAGATAGACTACTTTCCTTCCTATAGGATTGGAGTTTGGGCAGGTCACCTTAATCTAATGAAGAAGGACCGGAATATCAGAGGGCAATGTCAGAAATAAAAACATCAAATCAATTAAGCTGTAACAGAAACAAGAAAATGGCCTCGACTTAAATGGCACAAAAAACTGCTTTTAATTACACATTAGTTTACATAATATTATATAGAAACTGATGTACTCGATTTAATTATTTAGTAAAATGGCTTACTTAATATTAGCCAGCTAGTTAACATAGTCATTCACCACTGTTTATTACACACCGTAATAATTATCCAAACATTAGCTAACCTGGTAGTGACACTGTGTACTGGTTTTAATTATATGATAAAATAATTCACCTAATATAGCAAACCTAGCTAGTTTTTAAGAACACAATATAGTATTTAGGCTAAGATTAGCACATTTTCTTGGCTTGCTACATAATGGCAAGTTCATATTAACTCAACACTTTGATTTCTGTTTAGCAAATATATATAATATATGTTTCTAAATACAATTTATATTAATGGTCAACAACAACGTAATTACCTTTCCTTCGTATGTAATTCCGGGCTTAAACACTGTTGGTGAATCCTCACATGAAATTGTGACCATATTAGTTGTTATAGTGGAGCTGGCTGAACCAGTCAGAATCACACCTACAGGATAAACACAGCTTTAACACAAACCTGAAACTACAGTGATGGTTAAAATGGAGCTAATAAGCAAATGTGGCTAACAAGCACTAGAAACTTGAGAATATATCAGTACACACTCGCCACCTCAGAACACATTGTTGGGCTCCGTAACAGCATTTCTACATAGTACATAAAGTATAATTCACCTCTTCAGACATTTTACAGAAGAAAAAAAACTGATTTGTCTTTGAGATGGAGCTACAAACGGCACTGTGCAAACACTGCTAGGTATAAACTTCCATTATTTGGTTGCTACATTCGCCTACAAACCGATACTTAAAAAACTGTTAACAAAAAAATAAGTAAATGAAAAATAGGGGGGGGGGGAACATTTATTTCTCTAATAATGATGGCATTAATATGAAGGGCTCAATATCGAGAATCTCTTACCAGTGCCGTCTTCTTCCACTTCACTCTGAACTATGAGTGACGCTTCGTAACGTGGATCAGTTAATGCATATTCTCTCAGATTTATGTTTTGTAGTCCACAGCCCGTCTTGTCAGTCTAAAGCAAACAAAATCTGATATTTAGTGAAAAAGCGAACAAGAAAGAAAGAGCGCCAATCATTCCTATTTACGAAAGTAGGCCTAACTAAAACTTGTATTGAATGGTTATTTTAAATAATAATACATGAGGTTATTTACTCATCTACAGCAAATGTTTGGGGTGGCTTTGGTTATAAATGACCGCTTTGGTGAAATTTTGGATCATTTTAGGACATGATTAGTTTTACGTATGGAGGTGTGTAATGTAATTAGTACAATACGGTATCTCTGAGATGTTAGTCCTGTTCGAGTCCATCCTGTCGGTAGGACTCTATGATGGTTTTTCCCTTTATGTATAACAGGGATTTAAAATTTTACAGTTTACAGATGTTATGATCACGTAGCATTGTAGACATGGCAGTTCATACAGAGAACACTTATCCCATTCGAAGAGTACTTATGTTAAAGGAAACTCAATGTAAGTGTTTATAATTTGTGTTCAAGGTACAAAGTATAAGTTGCGAACAAACTTCTTGTAATTCAAAGGAGTAACTGAGGATGTGTCAAAGTTTTACGTACAAGTGTTTTCTGTTGATGTAAAAGTAAAGATGACAAACCTTCATTTTATAATTCTTGCAGATGTCTGGTGGTGTTGTGATCCTTTTCTTGAGCCACCCGTATCTGTAACTGTTATGGCAGACTGTGGCCTTCACCATCCCCTTCACCGGCTTCCCATATGTGTATCTGCAGAAAATGTTAAGGAATATTGATTGTATAGTACTAGTACAGCAGCACAAAAATGTCTTTTCCAGCATGATTTTTTATATATCAGATTGCAGTTCAGATATTATACTGCGTATGCAATTTATTACAAATGTACTTTTAGAAAAATCCCAGTCTGGAGTGATGAAACAGAACATTATTAAGGAGTGAACACTCACTTTGCACACACTTTAAGCGTGGTGTTTGTGTCCAGGATGGTTATGACTGGAGGAAGTTGTACTGTAACTTCAAATGTGGGCAGAACTGTAACAGATGGTGTAACACAGTGTTACAATATAGCTGCCATTCTTATGTAAGATATTTTCACTATGATTAAATATCCTTCTATTATTGCATTCAAAAAAAAGTCAAATAGATTTGTGGGAAAATGCATTACATGCAGCAATTAAAGGGGTCCAAGCACTAATTCCTGGTGATTGTTACGGGATATATCCCTATTTTATGTTCTCTGGTGTATATCTTTTTTTTTTATCTAAAAGTGCCCCAATGTTTCTAAGTGAGGGCAGAATATGTAAACAAAGATTACATCTAGAACCCTAAAGGTTGCAGTTTGTCCCTGAAGGTTCTACACAGAACCCTACAACAGAGGATTTCACATTTAAAGAGGGTTCCAAGAATCAAGGAAACCTTAACTAAACAAAGAACCCTTTTTTAAGAGTGTAACTAATATATATATATATATATATATATATTATTCACACTGTATAATAGAAACATCATGTTCAAAGTGATATGAAGAAAATAATTGTGATGAACCACTTGTATTTTTTGTAATCAATAGTCATCATAATATTATCACTAAACAATAGATTATATATATTTTGTATTCTTAGAACATTAATAAAGATAAACTGAGCCTGACCGTAGTCCTTGACTTGGAAGGTTTGTGTCAGGTCTTTGTTTTTCTCGTTCCAGACTGTTATGACATAGACTCCTTTCGTGGCCCCAGAGTTTATGGGATATGACAGATCCACAAGACCACTGTACGTGGTGACGTTCAACCACTGACCAATGCGGTTTGAGTTCGGGTCCTGAAATAAAAAGAAAGAAAGAAATCAATAGAATTAATCCACTACTCTTACATCCTAAAATATACCCATGAGATTAAAAATTATCATTAATGAATAAATAACATTAAAATTTTTATACTATGTTCCCCAGGACCATAAAAAAATTATTTTCAGATGAAATGTTATTTTAAAGGCAAAGCATGTCATAAATGTGAGTTAGTGAGTGTTGAATCTTTCACATGGTACAGTACCCGCACTTCTATTGTCGGAAACTGAAAAAAAAGAAGAAAAAAAATCACATTAAACATACAGTTTATATTAGTAACACTTTCTATCAACCTGCATTCATACATCATCATAATGCACTCATAATTTCTTGGAATTTGGTCACAATGCGCTGGAAGCACTTTATAAACTCTAATAATGCACCATTACAACGTATCTTTTATATCAAGTCATTGATGACTACAATGTCCAGTTGCATGATGAAATTTTTTAAACTCTAATTTTACTCTAATTTCTCAACGTTTTAGAATAAAAACATATATATTTCAGTTATTATGGTCTGTTCTTTTTTAATTTGCTGTTAATTGATATAATATATATGAATGAATTATGTTATTAAATAGTGATCTCTTTGACCTGTCATAAGTTTGAACTTGAAGATGTTTCCAAAACAACATTTATTAACCTACATAATAACCATGAATAGATCAAAATACCAAGTAATTTATACTAATGTTTACTTGTTAAACAATTTACATGTTAATTGTTAAACGTTAATAATGCTTACCAGGCAGTTTTACAAATTTGCTAAATTACATTTTGATGATTTAATAATGTATTTTGTAGGTGAGGAACTGATAAAAGTTTTCAAACCGTCTGATCGTAGGTGAGGAAATTGGTGTCCAGAGAGACGATACGGAACTTCACTGCGGGGGAAAAATGATATCCATAACGCTGTTACATTTCAAATCTGATTTGCTTTTATCACATGTCTTAATCATTTACAGTGTAATTGGTAGGTAAAGGCAGATGTGACAAATCAGGTTAATACACTGACACTAGAATTCCCATAAAAATTCAAACAAGGCTAGACCACAGTTTTGTGGTGGTAACAGTAACTCTGCATAACTCACAACACCCTCTCATTGATTATTTTCCTATAACAGCATAGCACCCAGTATGTATTTCTTACTTAATTACTAGACAAAAACAAAAAAGGAACATGTACGAGTTGTGATCAGGGCGGGGTCAGGGTGGAGCTGGGGGAAGAAGGAAAACAGGAAGCAGGAAAACTGTTTAGAGATTGTTACCTGTTTGTCCTGGTTTGTAGATTGGTTTGTCTGTCTCAATGATGGTCAGGCGTGTTGGAGGTGTGATGAGGATCCTTGTTGCCTTGTTCAGGATTGTTTTTGACCCTTTAATCTGAATCTTAATAGATGCCACCAATTTGACAGTTACGACAGGAACCTGTTAGGAACAAGACAACAAATCACAATGGTGATTCATGATTAACTAATACTACTGTTACTACTATTACTACTACTAATAATAATAATAATAATAATAATAATAATAATAATATTTGATTTTCCTGATTCAACTCCTAGGCTGATTCATCAGCCTGAACCCATGTAATACCTGGGGCTTTATGACAATAGCTGGTTGGGAGTTTAGACACTTTTAGATAAGAATCCCTTAAAGGAGCAGTCTGTAATCTATTAGTGGGCCATGCACAAAACAGCAAGTAGAAAATGCTACAAGCGTCTCTAAGAGTCCTTAAGATCTTTAAATTAAGAAACTAACTACTCCGGATTTTGTCTGTTTTGTCAGGTAAGAATATTTCCGTTAACATGTAATTGTCATGTCCATGCCAGAATTTGCATTGAACTGCACTTCCCACAGTGCTCCTCTATTAACAAACATGGACAGCTTGGACAACAATACTCACACACCAAGTTCAGGGAGGTTCTGTCGCCTCCACACACATATAAGCACTCACGAAGTATTCGTTCAGCTCTGACATTTCACCTGATGTACCAAGCCTTTGATCTCTGTTTGCTATTTCCTTTTCACTCTAGTGTCTTTCATAGATTCTTGATTTTGCCTTGCTCTTGGATACTCTGCTTGCACACTGTCTAACCCAGTGACGGTTTACGTAATGTCTCATCAGCCAAACAAAGTAAAAACATCTCGGTTATTAGCCACCTAGCTATAAAAAGTTTAACACAAACTGTATACACAAAATCACAGTTGTTTAAGAGATCCTTAAGATTCTATCCTTATGACAGGTCTAAAAAATATATATATATAAACATTACAGACCTTTAAGATGATGTCATGATGATGTCATTATGAGGAGTCGTACCTGGAATGGGACGCAACGGAAGTATTCTCGTTTTAGAGACTCTTCCGTCAGAAGAGTGATGCTATTTTGGTTATACTCCAGGTTCACTTCCAGTGAAACAGGTTCAAAGGGGTTGACCGTGATACATAACATCTCAGTGGTGCCCCCTACAGTCTGCGAGGTCACAGCCAACAGGTAAAAGCTGAACAGACAAAAAAAAAAGACAGCTAAGGAATTTTGGTCTCTATGTAGCAATGCTCAGTGCAGTCTTTTTATATGGCAATAGCACCCAACTTTAGCACCCAATCTCTCTTTGTGTTCATCAATGATGATCATCATGAAAAATATTACTGAAAGTGAAGCACAAAAAAAAAAAAAAACCCACAATTTCCTTTACAACTGTTGGAAGCTTCTCAAGTCCTTCCACTAAAACCTTTACAAACCATGTCTTCATGGAGCTCACTTTGTGCACAGGGGCATTGATATGCTGGAACAAGTTTGGGTCTCTTAGTTCCAGTTAAAGGGAAATCTATAAGGTACAACATACAAAAACATGCTAAAGAATGGTTTGGTTTAAACTTTGTAGCAAGGATTTGGGTAAGGAACACATATGGGCGATCAGGTGTCCACAAACCTTTTGCGATATAGTGAATAAAGTATGTACTTGATTTATAGAACATTTAATACTAATCAAAACTGATAGATGACACTAGACCACAGTGACGCTGTGTCCAACACAGTGTTAATCACTGTGACCTTTAACACTGACTCACTGACAGAATGCTATTTAAAATGGAAAAAAAAAAAATCTAGGTTTGCAGTTTGTTTTTAAACAGCTTCTGAAAAAATACTGACCTTAATTTTTATGGTTCATTAGCCAAACTTCATTAACTGTAGAAATGCAAGTTTGAGATGCAATATTCAAGAATTTAATACTAAACATCACAAACCATTTTTTTCAACTGTAGAACAAATCAACACAATTGTTTGTTATGTCAAGTGTCTTTTTAAAAAAAAAAAAAAAAAAAAAAAAGTATTAGATAGCTTTCTATAGTTTATCGGTGCACATTTTTTCTACCCCGTATGGCACAATACATTAATTGGATTAATTACTTCACAACAGTGTCTGAATCTAAATCATTCATTTATGTTAGGTAGATAGCTGACTAACTTCTGATGTAGATGATTTGCCCTTTTTTTTTTTTTTACATTATTCAATATTGTAGCTACATACTTCAGCTTGTTTCAAATGGGGGGAAGCAAATCATTATTGATTGGCTGAATTCCTGCGGTGAAGCGGCAGTCCTCATGGTAATAGAAAAACATGATGAACAACATGACATGATTACTGTCTAGGTTTGTTTTTGAATAACTTCAATTAAGCAGGCTCAGGAAAAGACTCACTTGTCTTTCCCTTCATCGTCTTCAGGTGGATTCGTGTCTTTCCCTTCATCGTCTTCAGGTGGATTCGTGTCTTTCCCTTCATCAGTTTCAGGTGGATTCGTGTCTTTCCCTTCATCAACTTCAGGTGGATTCGTGTCTTTCCCTTCATCAACTTCAGGTGGATTTGTGTCTTTCCCTTCATCAACTTCAGGTGGATTTGTGTCTTTCCCTTCATCAACTTCAGGTGGATTCGTGTCTTTCCCTTCATCAACTTCAGGTGGATTCGTGTCTTTCCCTTCATCAACTTCAGGTGGATTCGTGTCTTTCCCTTCATCAACTTCAGGTGGATTTGTGTCTTTCCCTTCATCAACTTCAGGTGGATTTGTGTCTTTCCCTTCATCATCTTCAGGTGGATCCGTGTCTTTCCCTTCATCAACTTCAGGTGGATCCTTGTCTTTCCCTTCATCAGTTTCAGGTGGATCCGTGTCTTTCCCTTCATCAGTTTCAGGTGGATTTGTGTCTTTCCCTTCATCAACTTCAGGTGGATTTGTGTCTTTCCCTTCATCAACTTCAGGTGGATTTGTGTCTTTCCCTTCATCAACTTCAGGTGGATTCGTGTCTTTCCCTTCATCAACTTCAGGTGGATTCGTGTCTTTCCCTTCATCAACTTCAGGTGGATTCGTGTCTTTCCCTTCATCAACTTCAGGTGGATTTGTGTCTTTCCCTTCATCAACTTCAGGTGGATTTGTGTCTTTCCCTTCATCATCTTCAGGTGGATCCGTGTCTTTCCCTTCATCAACTTCAGGTGGATCCTTGTCTTTCCCTTCATCAGTTTCAGGTGGATCCGTGTCTTTCCCTTCATCAGTTTCAGGTGGATTTGTGTCTTTCCCTTCATCAACTTCAGGTGGATTTGTGTCTTTCCCTTCATCAACTTCAGGTGGATTTGTGTCTTTCCCTTCATCAACTTCAGGTGGATTTGTGTCTTTCCCTTCATCAACTTCAGGTGGATTCGTGTCTTTCCCTTCATCATCTTCAGGTGGATTTGTGTCTTTCCCTTCATCAACTTCAGGTGGATCCTTGTCTTTCCCTTCATCAGTTTCAGGTGGATTCGTGTCTTTCCCTTCATCATCTTCAGGTGGATTCGTGTCTTTCTCTTCATCGTCTTCACGTGGATTTGTGTCTTTCCCTTCATCCACTTCAGGTGGATCCTTGTCTTTCCCTTCATCAGTTTCAGGTGGATTCGTGTCTTTCCCTTCATCATCTTCAGGTGGATTTGTGTCTTTCCCTTCATCATCTTCAGGTGGATTTGTGTCTTTCCCTTCATCGTCTTCAGGTGGATTTGTGTCTTTCCCTTCATCCACTTCAGGTGGATCCTTGTCTTTCCCTTCATCAGTTTCAGGTGGATTCGTGTCTTTCCCTTCATCGTCTTCAGGTGGATTTGTGTCTTTCCCTTCATCGTCTTCAGGTGGATTTGTGTCTTTCCCTTCATCGTCTTCAGGTGGATTTGTGTCTTTCCCTTCATCCACTTCAGGTGGATCCTTGTCTTTCCCTTCATCAGTTTCAGGTGGATTCGTGTCTTTACCTTCATCATCTTCAGGTGGATTTGTGTCTTTCCCTTCATCATCTTCAGCTGGATTTGTGTCTTTCCCTTCATCAACTTCAGGTGGATTCGTGTCTTTCCCTTCATCATCTTCAGGTGGATTTGTGTCTTTCCCTTCATCCTCTTCAGGTGGATTCGTGTCTTTCCCTTCATCAACTTCAGGTGGATTTGTGTCTTTCCCTTCATCGTCTTCAGGTGGATTCGTGTCTTTCCCTTCATCAACTTCAGGTGGATTTGTGTCTTTCCCTTCATCCACTTCAGGTGGATCCTTGTCTTTCCCTTCATCATCTTCAGGTGGATTTGTGTCTTTCCCTTCATCGTCTTCAGGTGGATTCTTGTCTTTCCCTTCATCAGCTTCAGGTGGAATTGTGTCTTTCCCTTTATCATCTTCAGGTGGATTCGTGTCTTTCCCTTCATCAGTTTCAGGTGGATTCGTGTCTTTCCCTTCATCCACTTCAGGTGGATTCGTGTCTTTCCCTTCATCCACTTCAGGTGGATTCGTGTCTTTCCCTTCATCAGTTTCAGGTGGATTCGTGTCTTTCCCTTCATCAGCTTCAGGTGGATTCGTGTCTTTCCCTCCATCGTCTTCAGGTGGATTCTTGTCTTTCCCTTCATCAACTTCAGGTGGATTCGTGTCTTTCCCTTCATCACCTTCAGGTGGATTCGTGTCTTTCCCTTCATCGTCTTCAGGTGGACTCGTGTCTTTCCCTTCATCATCTTCAGGTGGATTCGTGTCTTTCCCTTCATCGTCTTCAGGTGGATTCTTGTCTTTCCCTTCATCAGCTTCAGGTGGAATTGTGTCTTTCCCTTCATCAACTTCAGGTGGATTCGTGTCTTTCCCTTCATCACCTTCAGGTGGATTCGTGTCTTTCCCTTCATCAACTTCAGGTGGATTCGTGTCTTTCCCTTCATCAGCTTCAGGTGGATTCGTGTCTTTCCCTTCATCATCTTCAGGTGGATTTGTGTCTTTCCCTTCATAATCTTCAGGTGGATTCGTGTCTTTCCCTTCATCGTCATCAGTTGGATTCTTGTCTTTCTCTTCATCGTCTTCAGGTGGATTTGTGTCTTTCCCTTCATCGTCTTCAGGTGGATTTGTGTCTTTCCCTTCATCGTCTTCAGGTGGATCCGTGTCTTTCCCTTCATCATCTTCAGGTGTATTTGTGTCTTTCCCTTCATCGTCTTCAGGTGGATTCTTGTCTTTCCCTTCATCGTCTGCAGGTGGATTTGTGTCTTTCTCTTCATCGTCTTCAGGTGGATTCTTGTCTTTCTGTTCATCGTCTTCAGGTGGATTTGTGTCTTTCCCTTCATCCACTTCAGGTAGATTCGTGTCTTTCCCTTCATCAGCTTCAGGTGGATTCGTGTCTTTCCCTCCATCGTCTTCAGGTGGACTCTTGTCTTTCTCTTCATCATCTTCAGGTGGATTCGTGTCTTTCCCTTCATCGTCTTCAGGTGGATTCGTGTCTTTCCCTTCATCAACTTCAGGTGGATTCGTGTCTTTCCCTTCATCAACTTCAGGTGGATTCGTGTCTTTCCCTTCATCAGCTTCAGGTGGATTCGTGTCTTTCCCTTCATTGTCTTCAGGTGGATTCGTGTCTTTCCCTTCATCGTCTTCAGGTGGATTCTTGTCTTTCCCTTCATCAACTTCAGGTGGATTCATGTCTTTCCCTTCATCATCTTCAGGTGGATTCGTGTCTTTCCCTTCATCATCTTCAGGTGGATTCGCATCTTTACCTTCATCGTCTTCAGGTGGATTCGTGTCTTTCCCTTCATCAACTTCAGGTGGATTCGTGACTTTCCCTTCATCATCTTCAGGTGGATTCGTGTCTTTCCCTTCATCATCTTCAGGTGGATTCGCGTCTTTACCTTCATCGTCTTCAGGTGGATTCGTGTCTTTCCCTTCATCGTCTTCAGGTGCATTCGCATCTTTACCTTCATCGTCTTCAGGTGGATTCGTGTCTTTCCCTTCATCGTCTTCAGGTGGATTCGTGTCTTTCCCTTCATCATCTTCAGGTGGATTCGTGTCTTTACCTTCATCATCTTCAGATGGATTCGTGTCTTTCCCTTCATTGTCTTCAGGTGGAATTGTGTCTTTCCCTTCATCATCTTCAGATGGATTTGTGTCTTTCCCTTCATCGTCTTCAGGTGGATTTGTGTCTTTACCTTCATCGTCTTCAGATTTATTCATGTCTTTACCTTCATCAACTTCAGGTGTATTCGTGTCTTTCCCTTCATCAGCTTCAGGTGGATTCGTGTCTTTCCCTTCATCGTTTTCAGGTGGATTTGTGTCTTTCCCTTCATCGTTTTCAGGTGGATTCTTGTCTTTCTCTTCATCGTCTTCAGATGGATTCGTGTCTTTCCCTTCATCGTCTTCAGATGGATTTGTGTCTTTCCCTTCATCGTTTTCAGGTGAATTCTTGTCTTTCTCTTCATCGTCTTCAGATGGATTCGTGTCTTTCCCTTCATCAGCTTCAGATGGATTCGTGTCTTTCCCTTCATCGTCTTCAGGTGGATTCGTGTCTTTCCCTTCATCGTCTTCAGGTGGATTCGTGTCTTTCCCTTCATCGTCTTCAGGTGCATTCGCGTCTTTACCTTCATCATCTTCAGGTAGATTCGTGTCTTTACCTTCATCATCTTCAGGTAGATTCGTGTCTTTACCTTCATCGTCTTCAGATGGATTCGTGTCTTTCCCTTCAACGTCTTCAGGTGGAATCGTGTCTTTCCCTTCATCGTCTTCAGATGGATTTGTGTCTTTCCCTTCATCGTCATCAGCTGGAATTGTGTCTTTCCCTTCATCATCTTCAGGTGGATTTGTGTCTTTCCCTTCATCGTCTTCAGATTTATTCGTGTCCTTACCTTCATCATCTTCAGGTGGATTCGTCTCTTTCTCTTCATCGTCTTCAGATTTATTCGTGTCCTTACCTTCATCGTCTTCAGATGGATTTGTGTCTTTACCTTCATTGTCTTCAGGTGGATTCGTGTCTTTCCCTTCATCGTCTTCAGGTGGATTCTTGTCTTTACTTTCATCATCTTCAGGTGGATTCGTGTCTTTCCCTTCATCATCTTCAGGTGGATTCGTGTCTTTACCTTCATCGTCTTCAGGTGGATTCGTGTCTTTGCCTTCATCTTCTTCAGGTAGATTCGTGTCCTTCCCTTCATCATCTTCAGGTGGATTCTTGTCTTTCCCTTCATCGTCTTCAGGTGGATTCGTGTCTTTCCCTTCATCGTCTTCAGGTGGATTCGTGTCTTTACCTTCATCGTCTTCAGATGGATTTGTGTGTTTACCTTCATCGTCTTCAGATGGATGCCTGTCTTTCTCTTCATCAACTTTAGATGGATGCCTGTCCTTCTTTTTATCAGCTTTTGATGGATGCCTGTCCTTCTTTTTATCAGCTTTAGATGGATGCTTGTCTTTCTTTTTATCAACTTTAGATGGATACCTATCTTTCTTTTTATCAGCTTTTGATGGATGTCTGTCCTTCTTTTTATCAGCTTTAGATGGATATCTGTCTTTCTTTTTATCAGCTTTAGATGGATACCTGTCTTTCTTTTTATCAGCTTTAGATGGATGTCTGTCTTTCTTTTTATCAGCTTTAGATGGAATCATGTCTCTCCAATTATCATCTTCAGATGGATGCCTGTCATTCTTTTCATCAGCTATAGATGGATACCTTTCTTTCTCTTCTTCAGCTTCAGATGGATGTCTGTCTTTCTTTTTATCAGCTTCAGATGGATGTCTGTCTTTCTTTTTAACAGCTTTAGATGGATGTCTGTCTTTCTTTTCATCAGCTTTAGATGGATGCCTGTCTGTCTCTTCTTCGGCTTTAGATGGATGTCTGTCTTTCTCTTCATCAGCTTTAGATGGATGTCTGTCTTTCTCTTCATCAGCTTCAACTGGATGTCTGTCTTTCTCTTCATCAGCTTTAGATGGATGTCTGTCTTTCCCTTCATCAGCTTCAGGTGGATTCGTGTCTTTTCCTTCATCGTCTTCAGGTGGATTCGTGTCTTTCCCTTCATCATCTTCAGGTGGATTCGTGTCCTTGCCTTCACCGGCTTCAGATGGATTTGTGTCTTTACCTTCATCATCTTCAGGTGGATTCGTGTCTTTCCCTTCATCATCTTCAGGTGGATTCGTGCCTTTGCCTTCACCGTCTTCAGGTGGATTTGTGTCTTTCCCTTCATCATCTTCAGGTGGATTTGTGTCTTTCCCTTCATCATCTTCAGGTGGATTCGTGTCTTTCCCTTCATCGTCTTCAGGTGGATTTGTGTCTTTACCTTCATCGTCTTCAGATGGATGCCTGTCTTCCTCTTCATCTGTTTTAGATGGATGCCTGTCTTTCTTTTTATCAGCGTTAGATGAATACCTGTCTTTCTTTTTATCAGCTTTAGATGGATGCCTGTCTTTCTTTTTATCAGCTTTTGATGGATGTCTGTCCTTCTTTTTATCAGCTTTAGATGGATGCGTGTCTTTCTTTTTATCAGCTTTAGATGGATGCCTGTCTTTCTTTTTATCAGCTTTAGATGGATGCCTGTCTTTCTCTTCATCAGCTTTAGATGGATGCCTGTCTTTCTTTTTATCAGCTTTAGATGGATGCCTGGCTTTTTTTTTATCAGCTTTAGATGGATGTCTGTCTTTCTCTTTTTCAGCTTTAGATGGATGCCTGTCTTTCTCTTTTTCAGCTTTAGATGGATGCCTGTCTTTCTCTTCATCAGCTTTAGATGGATGCCTGTCTTTCTTTTTATCAGCTTTAGATGGATGTCTGTCTTTCTCTTTTTCAGCTTTAGATGGATATCGGTCTTTCTTTTTATCAGCTTTAGATGGATGTCTGTCTTTCTCTTTTTCAGCTTTAGATGGATGCCTGTCTTTCTCTTCATCAGCTTTAGATGGATATCGGTCTTTCTTTTTATCAGCTTTAGATGGATGTCTGTCTTTCTCTTTTTCAGCTTTAGATGGATATCGGTCTTTCTTTTTATCAGCTTTAGATGGATGTCTGTCTTTCTTTTTAACAGCTTTAGATGGATGCCTGTCTTTCTCTTCATCAGCTTTAGATGGATGTCTGTCTTTCTCTTCATCAGCTTTAGATGGATGCCTGTCTTTCTTTTTATCAGCTTCAACTGGATGTCTGTCTTTCTCTTCATCAGCTTCAACTGGATGCCTGTCTTTCTCTTCATCAACTTTAGATGGATGCCTGATTTTCTTTTCATCAGCTTTAGATGGATGCCTGTCTGTCTCTTCTTCGGCTTTAGATGGATGTCTGTCTTTCTCTTCATCAGCTTCAACTGGATGTCTGTCTTTCTCTTCATCAGCTTTAGATGGATGTCTGTCTTTCTCTTCATCAGCTTCAACTGGATGTCTGTCTTTCTCTTCGTCAGCTTTAGATGGATGTCTGTCTTTCTCTTCATCAGCTTTAGATGGATGTCTGTCTTTCCCTTCATCAGCTTCAGGTGGATTCGTGTCTTTTCCTTCATCGTCTTCAGGTGGATTCGTGTCTTTACCTTCATCATCGTCAGGTGGATTCGTGTCCTTGCCTTCACCGGCTTCAGATGGATTTGTGTCTTTACCTTCAATATCTTCAGGTGGATTTGTGTCTTTCCCTTCATCATCTTCAGGTGGATTCGTGCCTTTGCCTTCACCGTCTTCAGGTGGATTTGTGTCTTTCCCTTCATCATCTTCAGGTGGGTTCGTGTCTTTCCCTTCTTCAGCTTCAGGTGGATTCGTGTCTTTACCTTCATCGTCTTCAGATGGATGCCTGTCTTCCTCTTCATCTGTTTTAGATGGATGCCTGTCTTTCTCTTCATCAGCTTTAGATGGATGCCTGTCCTTCTTTTTATCAGCTTTTGATGGATGCCTGTCCTTCTTTTTATCAGCTTTAGATGGATGCCTGTCCTTCTTTTTATCAGCTTTAGATGGATGCCTGTCTTTCTTTTTATCAGCTTTAGATAAATACCTGTCTTTCTTTTTATCAGCTTTAGATGGATGCCTGTCTTTCTTTTTATCAGCTTTAGATGGATGCCTGTCTTTCTTTTTATCAGCTTTAGATGGATGCCTGTCTTTCTCTTCATCAGCTTTAGATGGATGCCTGTCTTTCTTTTTATCAGCTTTAGATGGATGCCTGTCTTTCTTTTTATCAGCTTTAGATGGATGCCTGTCTTTCTCTTCATCAGCTTTAGATGGATGCCTGTCTTTCTTTTTATCAGCTTTTGATGGATGCCTGTCTTTCTTTTTATCAGCTTTAGATGGATGCCTGTCTTTTTTTTTATCAGCTTTTGATGGATGCCTGTCTTTCTTTTTATCAGCTTTAGATGGATGCCTGTCTTTCTTTTTATCAGCTTTAGATGGATGCCTGTCTTTCTTTTTATCAGCTTTAGATGGATGCCTGTCTTTCTCTTCATCAGCTTTAGATGGATGCCTGTCTTCCTTTTTATCAACTTTAGATGGATGCGTGTCTTTCTTTTTATCAGCTTTAGATGGATATCGGTCTTTCTTTTTAACAGCTTTAGATGGATGCCTGTCTTTCTCTTCATCAACTTTAGATGGATGCCTGATTTTCTTTTCATCAGCTTTAGATGGATGCCTGTCTTTCTCTTCTTCGGCTTTAGATGGATGTCTGTCTTTCTGTTCTTCAGCTTCATATTGATGCCTGTCTTTCTTTTTATCAGCTTTAGATGGATGCCTGTCTGTCTCGTCATCAGCTTTAGATGGATGTCTGTCTTTCTCTTCATCAGCTTCAACTGGATGTCGGTCTTTCTCTTCTTCAGCTTTAGATGGATGCCTGTCTTTCTCTTCTTCAGCTTCATATGGATGTCGGTCTTTCTCTTCTTCAGCTTTAGATGGATGCCTGTCTTTCTTTTCATCAGCTTTAGGTGGATGCCTGTCTTTCTCTTCTTCACCTTCAGATGGATGTCTGTCTTTCTCTTCTTCAGCTTTAGATGGATGCCTGTCTTTCTCTTCATCAGCTTTAGATGGATGCCTGTCTTTCTCTTCATCAGCTTTAGATGGATGTCTGTCTTTCTCTTCATCAGCTTCAGATGGATGCCTGTCTTTCTCTTCATCAGCTTTAGATGGATGTCTGTCTTTCTCTTCTTCAGCTTTAGATGGATGTCCATCTTTCTCATCTTCAGTTTTAGATGGATGCCTGTCTTTCTCTTCCTCAGCTTTAGATGGATGTCTGTCTTTCTCTTCATCAGCTTTAGATGGATGTAGGTCTATCTCTTGATCAGCTTTAGATGGATGCCTGTCTTTCTTTTCATCAGCTTTAGGTGGATGCCTGTCTTTCTCTTCTTCACCTTCAGATGGATTTCTGTCTTTCTCTTCTTCAGCTTCAGATGGATGTCTGTCTTTCTCTTCATCAGCTTTAGATGGATGCCTGTCTTTCTCTTCATCACCTTCAGATGGATGTCTGTCTTTCTCTTCTTCAGCTTCAGATGGATGTCTGTCTTTCTCTTCATCACCTTCAGATGGATGTCTGTCTTTCTCTTCATCAGCTTCAGATGGATGTCTGTCTTTCTCTTCATCAGCTTTAGATGGATGCCTGTCTTTCTCATCATCAGCTTCAACTGGATGCCTGTCTTTCTTTTCATCAGCTTTAGATGGATGCCTGTCTTTCTCTTCTTCAGCTTTTGATGGATGCATGTCTTTCTCTTCATCAGCTTTAGATGGATGTCTGTCTTTCTCTTCTTCAGCTTCAAATGGATGCCTGTCTTTCTTTTCATCAGCTTTAGATGGATGCCTGTCTTTCTCTTCATCAGCTTTAGGTGGATGTCTGTCTTTCTCTTCATCAGCTTTAGATGGATGTCTGTCTTTCTCTTCTTCAGCTTTAGATGGATGTCCGTCTTTCTCATCTTCAGTTTTAGATGGATGCCTGTCTTTCTCTTCATCAGCTTTAGGTAAATGTCTGTCTTTCTCTTCATCAGCTTTAGATGGATGCCTGTCTTTCTCTTCATCAGCTTTAGATGGATGTCTGTTTTTCTCTTCTTCAGCTTTAGATGGATGTCCGTCTTTCTCATCTTCAGCTTTAGATGGATGTCTGTCTTTCTCTTCCTCAGCTTTAGATGGATGTCTGTCTTTCTCTTCATCAGCTTTAGATGGATGCCTGTCTTTCTCTTCTTCAGCTTTAGATGGATGCCTGTCTTTGTCTTCATCAGCTTTAGATGGATGCCTGTCTTTCTCTTCATCAGCTTTAGATGGATGTCTGTCTTTCTCTTCTTCAGCTTTAGATGGATGTCCGTCTTTCTCATCTTCAGCTTTAGATGGATGCCTGTCTTTCTCTTCCTCAGCTTTAGATGGATGTCTGTCTTTCTCTTCATCAGCTTTAGATGGATGCCTGTCTTTCTCTTCCTCAGCTTTAGATGGATGACTGTCTTTCTCTTCATCAGCTTTAGATGGATGCCTGTTTTTCTCTTCTTCAGCTTTAGATGGATGTCTGTCTTTCTCTTCATCAGCTTTAGATGGATGCCTGTCTTTCTCTTCATCAGCTTTAGATGGATGTCTGTCTTTCTCTTCATCCGCTTTAGATGGATGTCTGTCTTTCTCTTCATCAGCTTTAGATGGATGTCTGTCTTTCTCTTCTTCAGCTTCAAATGTTCGTCTGTCTTTCTCTTCATCAGCTTTAGATGGATGTCTGTCTTTCTCTTCATCAGCTTTAGATGGATGTCTGTCTTTCTCATTTTCAGCTTTAGATGGATGCCTGTCTTTCTCTTTCTCAGCTTTAGATGGATGTCTGTCTTTCTCTTCATCAGCTTTAGATGGATGCCTGTCTTTCTCTTCATCAGCTTTAGATGGATGTCTGTCTTTCTCTTCATCAGCTTTAGATGGATGTCTGTCTTTCTCTTCATCAGCTTTAGATGGATGCCTGTCTTTCTCTTCATCAGCTTCAACTGGATGTCTGTCTTTCTCTTCAAAGGCTTTAGATGGATGCCTGTCTTTCTTTTTATCAGCTTTAGATGGATACCTGTCCTTCTCTTCATCAGCTATAGATGGATATCTGTCTTTCTCTTCTTCAGCTTTAGATGGATGCCTGTCTTTCTCTTCTTCAGTTTCATATGGATGTCTTTCTCTTTTTTTATCAGCTTTAGGTGGTTGTCTGTCTTTCTCTTCTTCAGCTTCAAATGGATGTCTGTGTTTTTCTTCATCCGCTTTAGATGGATGTCGGTCTTTCACTTCATCAGCTTTAGATGGGTATCGGTCTTTCTCTTCATCAGCTTTAGATGGATGTCTGTCTTTCTCTTCATCAGCTTTAGATGGATGCCTGTCTTTCTCTTCATCAGCTTCAACTGGATGTCTGTCTTTCTCTTCAAAGGCTTTAGATGGATGCCTGTCTTTCTTTTTATCAGCTTTAGATGGATACCTGTCCTTCTCTTCATCAGCTATAGATGGATATCTGTCTTTCTCTTCTTCAGCTTTAGATGGATGCCTGTCTTTCTCTTCTTCAGTTTCATATGGATGTCTTTCTCTTTTTTTATCAGCTTTAGGTGGTTGTCTGTCTTTCTCTTCTTCAGCTTCAAATGGATGTCTGTGTTTTTCTTCATCCGCTTTAGATGGATGTCGGTCTTTCACTTCATCAGCTTTAGATGGGTATCGGTCTTTCTCTTCATCAGCTTTAGATGGATGCCTCTCTTTCTCTTCTTTATCTTCAGATGGATGCCTGTCTTTCTTTTTATCAGCTTTAGATGGATGTCTGTGTTTCTCTTTATCAGCTTTAGGTGGATGCCTGTCTTTCTCTTCATCAGCTTCAACTGGATATCTGGCTTTCTTTTCATCAGCTATAGATGGATGTCTGTGTTTCTCTTTATCAGCTTTAGGTGGATGCCTGTCTCTCTTTTCTTCAGCTTCAATTGGATGTCTGTCTTTCTCTTCAGAGGCTTTTGACGGATGCCTGTCTTTCTTTTTATCAGCTTTAGATGGATGCCTGTCTTTCTCTTCTTCAGATTGAGATGGATGTCTGTCTTTCTCTTCATGACCTTTAGATGGATGTCTGTCTTTCTCTTCATCAGCTTTAGATGGATGTCTGTCTTTCTCTTCATCAGCTTCAAATGGATATCTGGCTTTCTTTTTATCTGCTTTAGATGGATGTCTTTCTTTCTCTTCATCAGCTTTAGATGGATGTCTGTCTTTCTTTTTATCAGCTTTAGATGGATGCCTGTCTTTCTCTTCTTCAGCTTTAGATGGATGCCTGTCTTTCTCTTCATCAGCTTTAGATGGATGCCTGTCTTTCTCTTCATCAGCTTTAGATGGATGTCTGTCTTTCTCTTCATCAGCTTTAGATGGATGTCTGTCTTTCTCTTCATCAGCTTTAAATGGATGCCTGTCTTTCTCTTCATCAGCTTTAGATGGATTTCTGTCTTTCTCTTCTTCAGCTTTAGATTGATGTCTGTCTTTCTCTTCATCAGCTTTAGATGGATGCCTGTCTGTTTCTTCATCAGCTTTAGATGGATGTCTGTCTTTCTCTTCTTCAGCTTCAAATGTTCGTCTGTCTTTCTTTTTATCAGCTTTAGATGGATGTCTGTCTTTCTCTTCATCAGCTTTAGATGGATGTCTGTCTTTCTCTTCATCAGCTTTAGATGGATGTCTGTCTTTCTCATCTTCAGCTTTAGATGGATGTCTGTCTTTCTCTTCATCAGTTTTAGATTGATGTCTGTCTTTCTCTTCTTCAGCTTTAGATGGATGCCTGTCTTTCTCTTCATCAGCTTTAGATGGATGTCTGTCTGTCTCTTCATCAGCTTTAGATGGATGTCTGTCTTTCTCTTCATCAGCTTTAGATGGATGTCTTTCTTTCTTTTCTTCAGCTTTAGATGGATATCTGGCTTTCTCTTCTTCAGCTTTCGATGGATGCCTGTCTTTGTCTTCATCAGCTTCAACTGGATGTCTGTCTTTCTCTTCAGTGGCTTTAGATGGATGCCTGTCTTTCTTTTTATCAGCTTTAGATGGATGCCTGTCTTTCTTTTTATCAGCTTTAGATGGATGCCTGTCTTTCTCTTCTTCAGCTTCATATGGATGTCTGTCTTTCTCTTCATCAGCTTTAGATGGATGTCTGTCTTTCTTGTTATCAGCTTTAGATGGATGCCTGTCTTTCTCTTCTTCAGCTTTAGATGGATGCCTGTCTTTCTCTTCATCAGCTTTAGATGGATGTCTTTCTTTCTCTTCTTCAGCTTTAGATGGATGCCTGTCTTTCTCTTCATCAGCTTTAGATGGATGCCTGTCTTTCTCTTCATCAGCTTTAGATGGATGTCTTTCTTTCTTTTCTTCAGCTTCAAATGGATGCCTGTCTTTCTCTTCATCAGCTTTAGATGGATGTCTGTCTTTCTCATTTTCAGCTTTAGATGGATGCCTGTCTTTCTCTTCATCAGCTTTAGATTGATGTCTGTCTTTCTCTTCTTCAGCTTTAGATTGATGTCTGTCTTTCTCTTCATCAGCTTTAGATGGATGCCTGTCTTTCTCTTCATCAGCTTTAGATGGATGTCTGTCTTTCTCTTCATCAGCTTTAGATGGATGCCTGTCTTTCTCTTCATCAGCTTTAGATGGATGTCTGTCTTTCTCTTCTTCAGCTTTAGATGGATGTCTGTCTTTCTCTTCATCAGCTTTAGATGGATGTCTGTCTTTCTCTTCTTCAGCTTTAGATGGATGTCTGTCTTTCTCTTCATCAGCTTTAGATGGATGTCTGTCTTTCTCTTCATCAGCTTTAGATGGATGTCTGTCTTTCTCTTCTTCAGCTTTAGATGGATGTCTGTCTTTCTCTTCATCAGCTTTAGATGGATGTCTGTCTTTCTCTTCTTCAGCTTTAGATGGATGTCTGTCTTTCTCTTCTTCAGCTTTAGATGGATGTCTGTCTTTCTCTTCATCAGCTTTAGATGGATGTCTGTCTTTCTCTTCTTCAGCTTTAGATGGATGTCTGTCTTTCTCTTCATCAGCTTTAGATGGATGTCTGTCTTTCTCTTCTTCAGCTTCAAATGTTCGTCTGTCTTTCTCTTTATCAGCTTTAGATCGATGCCTGTCTTTCTCTTCATCAGCTTTAGATGGATGTCTGTCTTTCTCTTCATCAGCTTTAGATGGATGTCTGTCTTTCTGTTCTTCAGCTTTAGATGGATGCCTGTCTTTCTGTTCTTCAGCTTTAGATGGATGCCTGTCTTTCTCTTCATCAGCTTTAGATGGATGTCTGTCTTTCTCTTCATCAGCTTTAGATTTATGTCTGTCTTTCTCTTCTTCAGCTTTAGATGGATGTCTGTCTTTCTCTTCATCAGCTTTAGATGGATGTCTGTCTTTCTCTTCATCAGCTTTAGATGGATGCCTGTCTTTCTCTTCATCAGCTTTAGATGGATGCCTGTCTTTCTCTTCATCAGCTTTAGATGGATGCCTGTCTTTCTCTTCTTCAGCTTTAGATGGATGTCTGTCTTTCTCTTCATCAGCTTTAGATGGATGCCTGTCTTTCTCTTCATCAGCTTTAGATGGATGTCTGTCTTTCTCTTCATCAGCTTTAGATGGATGTCTGTCTTTCTCTTCTTCAGCTTCAAATGTTCGTCTGTCTTTCTCTTCATCAGCTTTAGATGGATGTCTGTCTTTCTCTTCATCAGCTTTAGATGGATGTCTGTCTTTCTCTTCATCAGCTTTAGATGGATGTCTGTCTTTCTCTTCATCAGCTTTAGATTTATGTCTGTCTTTCTCTTCTTCAGCTTTAGATGGATGTCTGTCTTTCTCTTCATCAGCTTTAGATTTATGTCTGTCTTTCTCTTCATCAGCTTTAGATGGATGTCTGTCTTTCTCTTCATCAGCTTTAGATGGATGTCTGTCTTTCTCTTCATCAGCTTTAGATGGATGTCTGTCTTTCTCTTCTTTATCTTCAGATGGATGCCTGTCTTTCTTTTTATCAGCTTTAGATGGATGTCTGTGTTTCTCTTCATCAGCTTTAGGTGGATGTCTGTGTTTCTCTTCTTCAGCTTCAACTGGATGTCTGTCTTTCTCTTCAGCGGCATTTGACGGATGTTTGTCTTTCTTTTTTTCAGCTTCAGATGGATGCCTGTCTTTCTCTTCATCAGCTTTAGATGGATGTCTGTCTTTCTCTTCATCAGCTTTAGATGGATGTCTGTCTTTCTCTTCATCAGCTTTAGATGGATGTCTGTCTTTCTCTTCATCAGCTTTAGATGGATGTCTGTCTTTCTCTTCATCAGTTGTAGATGGATGTCTGTCTTTCTCTTCATCAGCTTCAACTGGATGTCTGTCTTTCTCTTCAGCGGCTTTAGATGGATGCCTGTCTTTCTTTTTATCAGCTTTAGATGGATGCCTGTCTTTCTCTTCATCAGCTTTAGATGGATGTCTGTCTTTCTCTTCATCAGCTTTAGATGGATGCCTGTCTTTCTCTTCTTCAGCTTTAGATGGATGTCTGTCTTTCTCTTCATCAGCTTTAGATGGATGCCTGTCTTTCTCTTCTTCAGCTTTAGATGGATGCCTGTCTTTCTCTTCATCAGCTTTAGATGGATGTCTGTCTTTCTCTTCATCAGCTTTAGATGGATGCCTGTCTTTCTCTTCATCAGCTTTAGATGGATGTCTGTCTTTCTCTTCATCAGCTTTAGATGGATGTCTGTCTTTCTCTTCATCAGCTTTAGATGGATGTCTGTCTTTCTCTTCATCAACTTTAGATGGATGCCTGATTTTCTTTTCATCAGCTTTAGATGGATGCCTGTCTGTCTCTTCTTCGGCTTTAGATGGATGTCTGTCTTTCTCTTCATCAGCTTTAGATGGATGTCTGTCTTTCTTTTTATGAGCTTTAGATGGATGCCTGTCTTTCTCTTCATCAGCTTTAGATGGATGTCTGTCTTTCTCTTCATCAGCTTTAGATGGATGCCTGTCTTTCTCTTCATCAGCTTTAGATGGATGTCTGTCTTTCTCTTCATCAGCTTTAGATGGATGCCTGTCTTTCTCTTCTTCAGCTTTAGATGGATGCCTGTCTTTCTCTTCATCAGCTTTAGATGGATGCCTGTCTTTCTCTTCATCAGCTTTAGATGGATGTCTGTCTTTCTCTTCATCAGCTTTAGATGGATGTCTGTCTTTCTCTTCTTCAGCTTCAAATGTTCGTCTGTCTTTCTCTTCTTCAGCTTTAGATGGATGTCTGTCTTTCTCTTCATCAGCTTTAGATGGATGTCTGTCTTTCTCTTCATCAGCTTTAGATGGATGTCTGTCTTTCTCTTCATCAGCTTTAGGTGGATGTCTGTGTTTCTCTTCTTCAGCTTCAACTGGATGTCTGTCTTTCTCTTCAGCGGCTTTTGACGGATGTTTGTCTTTCTTTTTTTCAGCTTCAGATGGATGCCTGTCTTTCTCTTCATCAGCTTTAGATGGATGTCTGTCTTTCTCTTCATCAGCTTTAGATGGATGCCTGTCTTTGTCTTCATCAGCTTCAACTGGATGTCTGTCTTTCTCTTCAGCGGCTTTAGATGGATGCCTGTCTTTCTCTTCATCAGCTTTAGATGGATGTCTGTCTTTCTCTTCATCAGCTTCAAATGGATGTCTGTCTTTCTTTTTATCAGCTTTAGATGGATGTCTGTCTTTCTCATCTTCAGTTTTAGATGGATGTCTGTCTTTCTCTTCATCAGCTGTAGATGGATGTCTGTCTTTCTTTTTATGAGCTTTAGATGGATGCCTGTCTTTCTCTTCTTCTGCTTTAGATTGATATCTGTCTTTCTCTTTTTCAGCTTTAGATGGATGTCTGTCTTTCTCTTTTTCAGCTTTAGATGGATGCCTGTCTTTCTCTTCTTCAGCTTTAGATGGATGTCTGTCTTTCTCTTCATCAGCTTTAGATGGATGTCTGTCTTTCTCTTCATCAGCTTTAGATGGATGTCTGTCTTTCTCTTCATCAGCTTTAGATGGATGTCTGTCTTTCTCTTCTTCAGCTTTAGATGGATGCCTGTCTTTCTCTTCATCAGCTTTAGATGGATGCCTGTCTTTCTCTTCATCAGCTTTAGATGGATGTCTGTCTTTCTCTTCATCAGCTTTAGATGGATGTCTGTCTTTCTCTTCTTCAGCTTCAAATGTTCGTCTGTCTTTCTCTTCTTCAGCTTTAGATGGATGTCTGTCTTTCTCTTCATCAGCTTTAGATGGATGTCTGTCTTTCTCTTCATCAGCTTTAGATGGATGTCTGTCTTTCTCTTCATCAGCTTTAGATGGATGTCTGTGTTTCTCTTCATCAGCTTTAGGTGGATGTCTGTGTTTCTCTTCTTCAGCTTTAGATGGATGCCTGTCTTTGTCTTCATCAGCTTCAACTGGATGTCTGTCTTTCTCTTCAGCGGCTTTAGATGGATGCCTGTCTTTCTCTTCATCAGCTTTAGATGGATGTCTGTCTTTCTTTTTATGAGCTTTAGATGGATGCCTGTCTTTCTCTTCATCAGCTTTAGATGGATGTCTGTCTTTCTCTTCATCAGCTTTAGATGGATGCCTGTCTTTCTCTTCATCAGCTTTAGATGGATGTCTGTCTTTCTCTTCTTCAGCTTTAGATGGATGTCTGTCTTTCTCTTCATCAGCTTTAGATGGATGTCTGTCTTTCTCTTCATCAGCTTTAGATGGATGTCTGTCTTTCTCTTCATCAGCTTTAGGTGGATGTCTGTGTTTCTCTTCTTCAGCTTCAACTGGATGTCTGTCTTTCTCTTCAGCGGCTTTTGACGGATGTTTGTCTTTCTTTTTTTCAGCTTCAGATGGATGCCTGTCTTTCTCTTCATCAGCTTTAGATGGATGTCTGTCTTTCTCTTCATCAGCTTTAGATGGATGTCTGTCTTTCTCTTCATCAGCTTCAACTGGATAACTGGCTTTCTTTTTATCAGCTTTAGATGGATGTCTGTCTTTCTCTTCTTCAGCTTTAGATGGATGCCTGTCTTTGTCTTCATCAGCTTCAACTGGATGTCTGTCTTTCTCTTCAGCGGCTTTAGATGGATGCCTGTCTTTCTCTTCATCAGCTTTAGATGGATGTCTGTCTTTCTCTTCATCAGCTTCAAATGGATGTCTGTCTTTCTTTTTATCAGCTTTAGATGGATGTCTGTCTTTCTCATCTTCAGTTTTAGATGGATGTCTGTCTTTCTCTTCATCAGCTGTAGATGGATGTCTGTCTTTCTTTTTATGAGCTTTAGATGGATGCCTGTCTTTCTCTTCATCAGCTTTAGATGGATGTCTGTCTTTCTCTTCATCAGCTTTAGATGGATGCCTGTCTTTCTCTTCATCAGCTTTAGATGGATGTCTGTCTTTCTCTTCATCAGCTTTAGATGGATGTCTGTCTTTCTCTTCATCAGCTTTAGATGGATGTCTGTCTTTCTCTTCATCAACTTTAGATGGATGCCTGATTTTCTTTTCATCAGCTTTAGATGGATGCCTGTCTGTCTCTTCTTCGGCTTTAGATGGATGTCTGTCTTTCTCTTCATCAGCTTTAGATGGATGTCTGTCTTTCTTTTTATGAGCTTTAGATGGATGCCTGTCTTTCTCTTCATCAGCTTTAGATGGATGTCTGTCTTTCTCTTCTTCAGCTTTAGATGGATGTCTGTCTTTCTCTTCATCAGCTTTAGATGGATGTCTGTCTTTCTCTTCATCAGCTTTAGATGGATGTCTGTCTTTCTCTTCTTCAGCTTCAAATGTTCGTCTGTCTTTCTCTTCTTCAGCTTTAGATGGATGTCTGTCTTTCTCTTCATCAGCTTTAGATGGATGTCTGTCTTTCTCTTCATCAGCTTTAGATGGATGTCTGTCTTTCTCTTCATCAGCTTTAGGTGGATGTCTGTGTTTCTCTTCTTCAGCTTCAACTGGATGTCTGTCTTTCTCTTCAGCGGCTTTTGACGGATGTTTGTCTTTCTTTTTTTCAGCTTCAGATGGATGCCTGTCTTTCTCTTCATCAGCTTTAGATGGATGTCTGTCTTTCTCTTCATCAGCTTTAGATGGATGCCTGTCTTTCTCTTCATCAGCTTTAGATGGATGTCTGTCTTTCTCTTCTTCAGCTTTAGGTGGATGTCTGTGTTTCTCTTCTTCAGCTTCAACTGGATGTCTGTCTTTCTCTTCAGCGGCTTTTGACGGATGTTTGTCTTTCTTTTTTTCAGCTTTAGATGGATGTCTGTCTTTCTCTTCATCAGCTTTAGATGGATGTCTGTCTTTCTCTTCATCAGCTTCAACTGGATAACTGGCTTTCTTTTTATCAGCTTTAGATGGATGTCTGTCTTTCTCTTCTTCAGCTTTAGATGGATGCCTGTCTTTGTCTTCATCAGCTTCAACTGGATGTCTGTCTTTCTCTTCAGCGGCTTTAGATGGATGCCTGTCTTTCTCTTCATCAGCTTTAGATGGATGTCTGTCTTTCTCTTCATCAGCTTCAAATGGATGTCTGTCTTTCTTTTTATCAGCTTTAGATGGATGTCTGTCTTTCTCATCTTCAGTTTTAGATGGATGTCTGTCTTTCTCTTCATCAGCTGTAGATGGATGTCTGTCTTTCTTTTTATGAGCTTTAGATGGATGTCTGTCTTTCTCTTCTTCTGCTTTAGATTGATATCTGTCTTTCTCTTTTTCAGCTTTAGATGGATGTCTGTCTTTCTCTTCATCAGCTTTAGATGGATGCCTGTCTTTCTCTTCTTCAGCTTTAGATGGATGTCTGTCTTTCTCTTCATCAGCTTTAGATGGATGTCTGTCTTTCTCTTCATCAGCTTTAGATGGATGCCTGTCTTTCTCTTCTTCAGCTTTAGATGGATGCCTGCCTTTCTCTTCTTCAGCTTCAAATGTTTGTCTGTCTTTCTTTTTATCAGCTTTAGATGGATGCCTGTATTTCTCTTCACCAGCTTTAGATGGATACCTGTCTTTCTCTTCTTTATCGTCAGATGGATGCCTGTCTTTCTCTTCTTCAGCTTTAGATGGATACCTGTCTTTCTCTTCTTTATCTTCAGATGGATGCCTGTCTTTCTCTTCTTCAGCTTCAAAATGATATCTGTCTTTCTTTTTATCAGCTTTAGAAGCATGCTGCCTGTCTTTTTCTTCTTCAGCTTTAGATGGATGTCTGTCTTTCTCTTTATCAGATTCTGGTGGATGTCTGTAAAGCATTGTAAGAAGATATTCCAGCACAATTTTTCTATTAATGGACATTTTGACTATGTTTCTAAAATTGGTCTCAGATTAATCTAACATTCAAGACACACGCAGTGTCTAACATTCAAGAATCAAAAAAGATTTTGTGTTGATTTTTAAACAAAATGGGTTCCATGTGCCCATCAATCCTATTGCGGTAGAACTTGATTTACTAAAACAGCTGTGTGGATCTACATGAAATTTAAATGACATCTTCAGGCCAGTATTATGTACAGTTTGGGTTATGGATGTCAACAGGGGGTGGGGTTAAATGCAACTAGCTTTTTCTTAAGAACTGAACGTTAGATTGATCTGAAATTGGATGTGTTGAATTGCTCTGCTATTCTTTCAAGTTCATATGAATTTATTCTGGTTTTCTTGCTATTACTATTATGTTTTTTAATGTTACCTCAGGTTGGCTTTCTTACAGAAACCATGAGATAACTTTCTATATTTTCTACACTGTATCGCACGACACATTATTTGAATTAATTACATCACACCAGTCTCTGAATGATTCATGATTCATTTAAGTTAGCTAGATAGACTTTCTGCCCTCTCACACGCAGTTTAAGTGGATTTAGATTGGCTAAAATTTTGTATTACTAATATATAACTACATGGTATTTTTAATTTAAAAAAAAAAATCAGTTGATTATTGATTGTTTCAATTCCTGCTGTGATGCAGCAATCCTCATGCTCATTAAGAAACATAATGGACAAAATGACATTAGGTTTAAGTCTAGGCTTGCAGTTTGTTTTTGAATAGCTTCAATGAAGGAGTTTTAGAAAAACACTTTATCAGATTCTGATGGATTCCTGTAAAGAAGTATTAGCAGACACGAGAGTACAGTTCAGCAGTCTCAGGGCATACGCTACATAATAGTACATGTTAGCACACAAGTGTCAGTTGTTGAATATTAATTATATTTTCTGTGCATAGACTGTAAGTGCAATAGTAATGAAATTCTAACAAGTTCAGCTTCGTACCACTGAAATGCAGTTGCAAGTTTTAACACTCAAGAATTTGATCGAAAACTTCACAAACCATCCTGAAGGCTATTTTGTTCTAAACTGTTGAACAAATCCCCACAGTCGTTGGAGAAAATACAAAAAGGACATACAAGTTTCTCATCAGAACCTGATTTCATTGCTGAATTAAATTTAAACACATTTCTAACTACTACTGTGAATTATCTAGAGTGAGTGTGATCAACTCACGTAGTATTAATGTGATACAATCACATTAGAAATCATTTTTATTAGAGCTTTTAACATACACGATCAAATCATTTTGGATGTACGAAAACAAATTGCATTAATGTAACGTAATTCAGTCACGTGGAACCAACGCAATAAATTCCAATAAAAAAAAAATTAACAAAGCTTCTTTTTTTTCTGTGTCTGCAGCAAATAGGAGTCTGACCATTATTTTTGAACAGATTCCTCAGAAGTTGACGAATTCTCGCCTGCTTTAACAAACCTAAGTTCAATACCTTGTTTAATGAATCTGAAAATTGACACCTTAGTAAATCCCTTCATCATTCAGCTTATTTTGAGGAAATCTCATTCTTAACAAAAACATCAGTTGCACTATAAACCTCTCCATAATAAAAAGAGAACAAATCCATAATAATAAAAAGAGAACATCTGAGAAATATTAAAGGTTCTTACTTGTGGTCGGAGATCGTCTGTACTATGATGCTTGAAAAAAGCAAAAGAAGTGCGAACGTTACTCTAGACGGGCCCATCCTGGAGCAGGATCGAGCACGATCATACCAGGTGAGAAGATCTCAGAGCCCTTGTGGTATTTATTAACCTTCACTCCACCCAAATATGCTTCACGTTGTCATTGTGGTGTGAAATGTGTTTTGTGAGCATCAGCCTCTTGTATCAGTTCTAGTCCTTGGACTGTATGTTACACATCGCATGTCTCACCTTATCTGCCTAATTTTATCATTAGTGTTTATTCAGTTAAATAAAACACTCGATAAAAAGAATTAAAAGCTTCGCATAGAAAGGTAAAAACATATTTATATTTAAAAAGAAAATTACACACATCAAATATCACAGCATGTGTTTATTAAACACGAGCCTTTCTGTCATAAATATCTGTATTCCATGTATACAGTCTGAATATAGTGTACAGATGTTTGATTATGTACTGTATGTGTTTATTGTTATTTCTTGTAGTGCACTTTTCCTTGGATTCAATGTAATGTTTGTACAGATTTCACCAAGAGTTACACCTTTTATTATTCTGTTTGTGTGATGTACCTACCCTTGATATACACGACCAGTCAAAATTTAGACACACTCATTCTTTATTTTTATTTTTCCACATTTTAGAAAAATAATAAAGTCATCAAAACTCTGGAGTAACACAATTACTACTACACTATGGGAATTATGTTGTGATAAAAATAAATAAATAAATAAATAAATAAATAAATAAATAAATCAAAATAATTTATCATTCTCGCAACCGATTTCTTGAGGAATTTCCCCGAAATGCTTTTTAAACAGTATTAAAGGAGTTCACGTTTAAGAATCTATTTTTTTGTAAATAAAATGTTAGGTTTCTAATGAAAGAAATGAATACATCGGCACGATTATATTTTTGTCTACATCTCCGATTTCAAACATTTAATCACACACCTTCAGATCAAAAGATTTTAAAGTTCATGAGAAACATTTCAGTCGAGTGTCCACAAACTTTTGACCCATAGTGTAGACAAATGACTTATTTAAACACTAACTTTAAGTTGATAATTACTCTGTGGTACCATCACTTACATCTCTATATATTCATTTAGATCTCTGGAAATCTTTATTAAACTGATCATTTAGCCTAGTTCATGTGTATCTATCGTATTTTACTGTTTGGAAGTGTATTGTGCTGGAATGGTTCGTTTCCTTTGTATTCAAACCTCTTGCAACTAAGAAAAGGGCTTGAAAATCACGCTTTAAGTTGGATCGAGCATGTGAGCAGTGAGGAAACCTGAAAAGTGGCCAAAGCAATGATAACACGTGTTAAAATATGATTACACTGTAAGTATATGGCCATGTAGTACATGTACCTGATACGGCTTGGTGAACACACCGAAATGTTTCCATGAGTTATGCCCATTGAGACGTAACGGAAGTTCATTTCGTGTCCCTCTATCTCAAGTGTCGGTGAACAAAACGCAAATGCACTACAACACGGAAGATATGAACGAAGTCCTTGATTGAGAGTCATCATGTTCCACCTCTCACTGTACTGTTAAGACAATCAGTCCTCCGAGAACAAAGTGGGCGAGATAGAGAGAGACAGAGAGAGTAAGAAAGACTACAATTTCTATTCTATTCTTACAATTTATATATATATATATATATATATATATATATATATATATATATATATATATATTTCTTAGTAAGGGGAAGCATGTTGAATGTACACATTTATCTAGTATTTTCTAATTGAAAACCTTTATTTCTGGAAATTAAAAGAATAAGAAAACTTGAAATGTGTAAAAGGTCTACAAATAGTTTTAATATGCTTATATTTCATTTGTGTCTGGTCACATATAAGCTCGTGCTACCACGGAACTCTTTCCACGCTTCACACTTGAAACCCTTCATACAAACTCTGTCACGTTCACAATCACGTGACTTTTAATCACGCACACCTTTTCACAATTACACCTACACCTATATAAACACACCATGGACTTTCAGCCAAGTGTCTCTACCTGATCTTAACAAGCCGTTTTCTTGTGTGTATGTTTTTCTGGATTTTTTTGACATTGCACTCTGCCTGCTTTTAGGATTTTTGGATTTGTCCTTTCGCCTTGGTTTGTACATCGTCTGACCTTATCTGTTCTGTGATTATTTTTGTGCCTAACGATTTTGGATTTGAAGAAGCACCGAAATAATGTCTCTCTTCAGTTGCACCGGTTTCTTGTTTCATTTGTTCATCAGATTTGAGGTCAGTTTTCAAAGAGAGAGAGAAATAAGAGGATGTTTTGAGCTCTACAAACTCTGCCGTCCTGTGGAGATGTAATAAATACACAGGTTTTGGGAATTCGGAATTCGATAGAGTAGGACACGAAGTTGGAGGCTCCTGCTGAGTTCGATTAAAATTGTAATTAATTTGCGCTTTTCGGTCATACAATACGTTTTGACTTATTCTACTCTGTTTCCTTGTTTGCAATTTTAACTTTGTGATACGTTAAAATGTCTGGAAAGAACACGAAAACCTCAGACAAGCATTCAGACACGACTGAGGCCAAATGTGCGCTCCGCGAGCGAGTCCCCTTCTCCCCCTGAATCCACATCGCCAAGCGGTGACCCTGACTTCGCCGCACTCAGGCTTGAGCTGCTGGCTTCACTGAGGAAGGACATTGCCGATATTTTTAAAAAGGAGCTCCAGAAGCTCCAGGAGACTCTTGGGCATGCGCTGTCTACTATCCAGCTTGACCTGCAGGCCGTGAAGACACAGCTGGCTAGTGATAAAGTTGCTACCGAGGCTACCATATCACCACTGAAAGGTACTGTTGTGGAAATGGAGCACGCTCTCCCCGGTTGCACCGATGACATAGTTCATATGAAGACTACTATCGAGTCTCTCACTGCGACCGGGACTCAATTAGAGAATAAATGTGAGGATTTGGAGTCGAGGTCACAGCGCAATAGCGTTAGGATAGTGGGAGTTCCAGAGGGCACTGACACATGAACAACTGCTGCTGTAGCGGCCTTGTTAAAAGAAGCGTTTGGTCTGGAGAAGGAGCCAGTTTTGGACCGGTCCCACCGGACCCTTCATCTGAAGCCCAAGCCTAGTGAACGACCGCGAGCTATTGTGTGCAGATTCCACTATCACAGTGACTGTGTTGACATTTTACGCCGTGCGAGAGAGCTCCAGCAGATTAAAGTGATGGATTTGACCATCTCCGTTTTCCCTGACTCCACAGCCAAGACAGCCCAGGCCCGGGCTGCATTTAACGAGGTTCGGCATCAACTTCGTGGTATTGAGGGCGCTCGCTATGGAATACTTCACCCAGCTCGGCTTCGCATTACATATAACGGTGTTTAGAAGGACTTTATTTCAGCGGCGGAAGCAGGAGACTATGTTAAACTGTTGATATCGGGGTGAACTGCATCACCTACACAGCGGAGTCTTTTTCGCTCTTCTTTTATTTTTATTTTTTGCACTCGGCCTTCCAGCTCTACAGAATTCGGATTTTTATTGAAGATATTGTCGTTGTATTACTCCACCTAGATTTTGTGGACTCACTCCTCTTAAAATTTACTTCTGTATTAATGTGCTTCTCTGTTTTGATGCTCTGACCGGGTTAGAGTTTCTGTTTATTTAATTGTATTAGTGTTATCTCCTCGGCTTTACGTGCTACACTGTTATATTATTTGTTTGTCTTTAAAAGGTAAGGACATTATATTTATTATAGTGTGCAGACTGTTTATCAGTCTTGGTAATTTTGTTGGTTAGTCCAGCTTACTCTCCGAGTTGTTTTCACATTGTGGACAGCGTTCGGTTTTTGTAGGATACACTGCTGTCTCATTTGTTTATGGAGACTTTGGTTGTGGGTGTTTGGAGGATTGTGAGAGTAAGCAGAACATGCCAATGCTTTGAAGGATGTAATGTTATTTAATTGCGAATCTGTTTTTAGAGGATTTAAACCTAACATGGTGAACAAATTATATTATAGAATTCAGGCAATTTTACTGGGGTTATCTCATACAGTGTAGCAAGTAATAATCTGGAAAGACCTTTGTAATATCACAGTCTAAACCTGGATTTAAAGAGAAGCAAATTAGTGAATGAATCACATGTAAATGAGTCATACGTAAATGAATCACATAAAAATGTATCACTTGAATATGAATCACGTGAAAATGAATCTCATGTAAATGAATCATACATAAATGAATCACATGAAAATGTATCACTTGAATATGAATCTCATGAATATGAATCTCATGAAATGAATCACATGTAAATGAATCATACGTAAATTAATCACATGTAAATGAACCATATGAAAATGAATAAATAAATTAAAGACAAATAAATAAATAAATAAATAAATACACAGGTTTTAGTGTACAGATGATCAACGTGCTCTACAATGTTATGGGGCCTAAAGGAAGATAAATAAATAAAATCACAGATAAGAAGCAGGACCAGGTTTTTTTTAAGCATATTTATTAGACTTTCAATCAACAACTCTATGAAAGATCAAAATTATAGATCAAAATTTTAAATGATCATAAAAATTGTCTTAAGGAGTGGCATTACATCTATTAATGAATTTCAGTACAATATACTGGAAAGAAATAGGCACAAAAAGGACAAGAAATCAGAAAGAACAAAAACCAGCATGCTATATTTATTATTCATTAGTTGCTTAAGTTTTGAAGAAATTTGTTGATAACTGTAAAATAGGCAGAAAAAATGGTTGTGCTCTCTCAGCTCATGATCAAACTCTCACTGAACGAGACATGGTGAGGGGTAGTCAATTACAGCCACATCACCTACAGAAGGAGAAAATAACCAGAAATCATTCTCCAGTTCATGCATTCTCACACAGAACAAACCACAGATACAGCGTGAGCTCTGTGTGTAACTGCTTTGAACAGCTAAATGTATACGGGATGAACAAATTCGACACGTACCGATCTCGTAGTAGTCGTAAACCTTCACAATCCCTGGTTGCAGGTTCTCCACTAGATCGTCCTGCACGATTGTCAGGGTGTACTCTTTTTCAATTCCCTTTGTCAGCTGAAACAGACAGAGATATTAAACGAAATGAATCATCCTGTTGTGTTCAACACGTTCAAAATCCCAGTACAGTATACAGTGATGTGTTCTTACTCCATCCAGATAGATGATAACGTTGCCCTCTATTTCATCCACACGTTTCACAATTCCGTCAGTCGACTGGAAAAACAAAACCGAACACGAGAATAAAAAAAAAACCTGATTTAGCTATATGATATATGAATCTGAGTATCATTATTCTGTCACCGTGGCTCAAAAACGTTGCTGAATAAGTGTACGATAAACATTTATTTCCGTAAGCATGCTTTTCACTCATTATTAAAGGTCTACGTTACGTTAGGATTGGCGTTCGACAGCGTCACAGACGTCTTGTCCGCCGTGAATCCGGACAGAGGCCTGACTTCGATGACCACCATGTTGGTCGTCGGTCGTTTACCGTTATACCTGAAATGAAAAGATCATTAATTACTCACATTAATGAGAGACTAATCACTCATCTTCTCTGATTTCTTCATAAGTGATGAAAAGATATTCTACACAATCAATTACCTGTTCCAATTTTTACCAGTGGAGTAAAAGTAAACAAAACGTTTGCTGGTATTGTTTCTGAAATGTCACGTATTTGATATTAATTTCTTGCTTAGAGAACTGTTGTATAAAATAAATATTGCATTCACAAAGTTTATACCATTAACGTGCTTTATTATAAATACTTTGATAAATCTTACGGTCGTTTTTTCTATATGACAATTCTATATGACTGTTGTTTATAATCACCACAGCGCTGTTGAATTCTTTAATCTGATTGGTCAGATGGTGGTGATTAACTTTCTATCCCAGTTTATGTCAATGTAAACTGACGTCATTCTTTTAATTAAAAAGAAAACAGTTAACTTCGGTAAGCGATAAACCACTTCGTGTCGTGCTGTTATAGGAAAATAATCAACTTTAGGGCGATAACAGTAACTTTGCGTTATCGCACTAACGTGTCATTAATTATTAATAAGTCCTGACTGTGAGACACATTTTATCTGCGCAGTTATATCTGAACATGTTTTTTCACCAAATCTGTGTCACTCCACTGAGCACAGGTTACTGAGTAATAATCATTACATTATAATTACATTAATAATACTTTAACAACTAGACAATCTTTTTAATTGATGCACCAGGAAAGATAATTCAATTGCACCTTTGCCTTCTTTATTTTGTCTTAAGGTAATGAAATTTTGTGCATTTAACCAATAACACAATCTATTGCATGGAGTTTCAGTAGAACTCACATGACAGTAACGGTCACGTCCAGAGATGGCTTTGGGACCCTGCAGTTTCCAGACGCTGAGGCCGAGACGATGAATGAAGAGCGGTCAGGAGGAGGAGGGATGTTGTAGCGCAAAGTGAACTAGAATGGAAAAAAACACACTATTAGCACAACTCATCCACCCAAACTGACCCTCTGAGAACCTGCTTAATTAATAAAGGAACTGAGGTGAGTAAGTAATGTGGGAAATGGTGATGTACAGACCTGCAAGTACACACAACCTTTCCCTTCTGCTGTGACGCTGTAATCTCCATCAACCTCCTGCAGCTGACTCTCCTGATACAGCAGCCTGTTACTCTGATTGATGGTAAACGTGGTAATCACCCCTGATGGTGATGTTATGGTAACAGTTACAGCTCCTGCTGGATTGTAGGTGGCGAGACTGTATTTCGCCAGAGCCTGGAGAGCCACGACAGTGTCCTGTATGATGGATAAGAGTATAAAGAGAACAAATGTCACCCTTTCATGTATGGTGTCCACACTTATCAATCATGTATTTATGCTTTTTTTTTTTTTAAATATATATAAGATTATATACACCATGATCCAGATTTTAATTACAACATTGTTGCTCGTCCCAGTCCAACGTTTCTGTCTGAACTTTTCTAAACTTTTTACACAAAAGTATAATCTAAGTCTGATCAAGTAACAGACAGTAATGCTTTTACCCCCATTTTCCTATAATATGACCCTAACATGAACAGCCAAATATACTGTATAATCACAGTTCTAAATCACATCCCACAATGCTGTTACCATGTTGAACCGTAACCATGACAACAATCATAAATAAATAAAACCGTAGGTTATGAATATATTTACACCTTGCTTTGGCAGTTCTGGATTTACACATGTAGAGTACCATGAAAATCTGATATCTAAAAGTTCTTAGAACAGTGTGAGATGTCACCATAACAACAATCTTATAACTGAGCGACCTGTTTAGTTGCTTGACTTCTTTAGTAAGATGTAAGGTGTTGAAGCTTTGTACCTGTGTAGACTTGAAGCCCCCGAAGGGGTTCTGCTGCTGAGAAAGCCAACGGACGATGCTGGCGCTGTAACCCAGATCAAACCCGGAGAGCTGGGGTCCAGACATCAGAGCCAGAAGTACATACGAGGTCATCTCCACCTCCAAAGAGTCCGTCACAGACCCATCATTCACTCTGCTCCAGTGCCTCCAGCCATCTGAGGGAGATATTAGAGAAATAACCCTTGCAATATAAAATCATTTCCATCAAAAGCCCGACACCAAAACTCAGAAATTTCAACATTTCCCTAAACAGCATCACTATTACACGACACCAAATAGAGATTCCACTACAAACACTAACAAACTACATACAGGACCAAAAATCTCAATTGAACACTAAAACGCCAATACTGGCTGACCTTTGTCACCAATAGCAAAGTACCCAAACCATTAACTACTACATCTACAAAATCACCAACACACAGCTGTAAAACATTCACCAACAAATTCACACTGAAAAACGCCAAACTTCAACAAACACTGACTATCTCCAACAAAAACGTTCATCAAGCACTACACAACATTTTTTCCCACTGAATTACATCCATCCATCCATCCATCTTCTAACGCTTTATCCTTTTCATGGTCACGGGGAACCTGGAACCTATCCCAGGGAGCATCGGACACAAGGCAGGGCACTGAATAACATTTACAAACAAACACTACCCAACACTAAAGAATACTGTTCAAACACTGACATTCTCCTATAAAACACCAACAAATGCAAACTCAATCAACTCAATCCCTTCCCCCAAATAATTTCCATTAGACTCCAACATTCTCTGTCTAAAACAACGTTTTCCGACATTTTCTATACACTTCAACCAAAAACCATCATTCACCCTTAAGCAACAACAAACACCAAAACTCTGAAATACCAACAGTCACTATTACTACACACAGCAAAAATCCTCCAGCAAACACGAATGAAACTCCAAACAGCACCCATATTCTCTACCAAACAACACCAACGCAAGTTCATTACAATCAATCTCTCCAACAAACGATAACATTCATCATCAATCACCAACAACAATCCATCAACAAAAAACTAAACTAAATGCCACCAGTACACAGCCATAAAATATTCACTAACAAATACCAACCAACGCTATGATCACTGAAAAACACAATTCTCCAGCAAACACTGGCAATCTGTAACAAATGCAGACGAACACCAACAAAACTTCAAATACCACCCATATCGTCTATTATTTTTCAACACCAACAACAAACACGACAACAAAATGCCTAACACGGTCATGTTCTTTAGTGTAAATGACTCACCAAACAAATACCAACCAGTACCATAAGCACTGAGAGCACTTCCAGCCAACAATCTCCAAAAAGAAGACAAAAACATTCAACAAACACCAAAACTGGTCAACAAATATCAAATACCAGTGTTGCATTTGCAAACACACTCCAACCAACACCAACAACACAGACAATATTCATTCTCCGACAAATGCCAGAATCCACAATGAAAAAACAACATTCTCCAAAATGGAGACTCCATGGTTTTAAACTGGGACTTGGAGCTCACTATTTAGTCTCTGAAAAACTTTCTTTCTCAGTTGTTCTAATTGCTGTTAATGAGGTGGGTTGTTTTTTTTCACAGCTCCATGGTTAACGTTAACTTTTGCCTACATCTGCTAAATAAATGCTTCTGACTTAGTAAAGCCTGGCCTACACACATACAGAGTCTTGAGCCAGTTGTTGGAGAACGCGTTCAGTTTTCTCTGAGAGATCGTGGAGTTTTTGGTTTGTTTAATAAATAGACGTAAGAGCATCAAACCTGAGAATATAGCCTTTGAATCCAGGTCTGAGATGAGTGTGTTCCTCATCCCCTGATCTCCAGCTAGAGTGAAGGTGTAGAAGAGAAGAGCCTTGGCGTACGTGGAGTTCACCTGAGTGTACGCATTCCTCAAGCACGTAAGACTGCTGTTCACAACAGGATCCTGCCATGCGTAGATGAACAAATGTATGTAATGTTAGATTCTGATTAACTTAGAGATGTTTTGAAGTGCTAGGATGTTACCTGACTTGTGTAATCTCACATCTGTTGATCT
This sequence comes from Ictalurus furcatus, assembly GCF_023375685.1. Lineage (NCBI taxonomy): Eukaryota > Metazoa > Chordata > Actinopteri > Siluriformes > Ictaluridae > Ictalurus > Ictalurus furcatus. The sequence continues at coordinate 855,268 of NC_071259.1, read as the reverse complement.
GTAAAGCATATATTCCATATTGCTTATCTTTACGGCCAAGTTCCCTGGAAATCTTGGTAGCTGGAAACGTGAACTAACAGTTCGGTAAGTAGCGAGCCAGTAGCTTTAAAATCAACTAAAGGCTGAGTACAATTTTGATTATGTTTATACTAACATACTTAGGTTAGACCTTGACTTTACGTGGATCACCGTGGAGTGACCTCAGAGCCTGTGTTGTGTTGAAGTGAAAGTGCAGCAGTCAGGAATTATGTAGGAAATCCTGGCACTCACTTTTTTAATGTGGTGCGTGTGGATTTCTGTTAGTGTTGTGATGTGAGTTGGATATTTGTAAAGGTTCTCTATTTTGCGGTGAAGTTGGACTGTTAGATTAATGCCTTTGGGGTTTAGGGGACACGTGCCTTCGCTTAAATACTGACCCTGTTCAGTCTCTCCCTGGCATAGTATTTCAAATAAACTATATAATTCATAAAGTGATGCATGGCCGAGATTTACTAAAAACTTCTCAGTGAATCTCAGCAGTGAGTATTCTGTCATCTAACAGTATCATCATCCATAAATTAAAGACAAACAAGTGCATTTAAACTGCCAGAATTTATTCATAATAATCAGCCTCTTTATATGTTGTTTGTGTTCTCAGACAGTGAGGACTTGAATCTACAATTGTATCTAAAGGTAGTTTTAAGGCATAAAGCATGAATAAATATTAACAAAAGTAGCGTTGGATATACTGACTGAATTGTGAAATGTTTTTATATTTATTTTAGATGAATCCCATTCTTATTGTAGTATTTATGGTGTAATGTTTATCGTTGTATCTTCACCACTGTACAATCTGCAATTATCCAAAGTTCGATGACTTTGAGTGCATGAAAAATGCTGACGGTGGAACAGTTTACTCACTGTAATTGTGTAATTGAGTTCCAGCATTGCAGCTGTGATATACGCTGACAGGGTCACCTCATCATTCACCCCTCCCTGAGAGAGAGAGAGAGAGAGAGTGAGAGAGAGAGAACGAAAGTGAGAGAGAGAGAGAGAGAGAGAGAGAGAGAGAGAGAGAATTACATATACTCCATAATACTTCACAACAAGAGTTACATTTCTATTCACCACACCGCTGATTGAATTCTGGATTCTGATTGGTTGGATGGTGTTGATTAATTTCTATAACAGCAGCTCTGATAGTTTTGCGGTGGTAAAAATAACTGCACTTCATCACACCACTATGTCTTTGATTGTTTTCCTCTAACAGCATGTGGTATTGGATTCAGTCTGGTCTCCTGACCTTCATGGCAGTGTCGGAGAGTTGTCCCACTGAGGCAAAGCATCCGTTAGCCTGCTGCTGCTGACCGAGCCAGGCCTTCGCCTGATCTACAAACATCTGATCTACAAATATGTATCGCTTGGCACTTCCGAAAGACTTCATCACGAACGCCGTCAGCCTGAGAACACAAACACAACAGATTTGGATCATTTCAGTAGTCTGAAATCAGGAACACAATCGTTATTTGAATGGTAGAAAAACATAGCAGGAATCTTTTGTTTGTTTGTTTGTTTCGAAGAATAAAAGTAAAATTAACTTTACGTTTATTTTATAGCCATGTAAATGTATATAAAGTTCTCTATAGCTTTAAAAGTAAACAATGAATAAGTTCTAATGTTGATTAACTAAATTACAGTAACCATAATTTTTTTTAAAAATCCCTACAAAATAAACGAAATGTAACAAAATTATGATAATGAGCTGATATGATTAACTGGAACAACGGCACCACCAAGAATAATTTTCTTTGGATCACTAAAAATGAGCACTAATTTCTAAGCATGGATGTAATTATTAATTAATGTACAGTAAGTGTTAATTACTTTTATGACATTTTATAGAAGGAGTCTCCAGTGTGAGTGCTTTGTACCGATCAGAGGTAAAGCTGTAACTTTAAGTCCGAGCAGAGGAGTTTACGCTTTGCAGTTTCTCGGTCTTTAAACAATAAAAACCTGTTTCCATTGAACCTGCACTGCGCGTGTTTAGCTGTTTTCTTCAGATAGCATTTTTTATTTCACCTTCTTATCTGAAAGATCTTCTTACACTACGTTCATCTAGCAGATTTTTAAGCTCTTCTGATAGGTTTCTTCTGTACGTCCCTCGATCCCATTTAAAAACTAATCAGGATTAGAAGTTTTTTCAGTCTCCGCCCCTCGTTTATGGAATTAATTGGCAGTGGACATGCGCCTCGCACCCTCAATTATCATTTTTAAAAAGAGGCTGAAAACGTCTCTCTTCTCCGAAGCATTTTAATTTAATCTTACTATTGTCTAATGTCTGTCTCTATTTGGTTTTATTCTGTTTTTATTTAACGTTTTCTGACTCTGTTCAGCACTCTGCTCAGCTTTGCTGTGTTTAAATGTGCTTTATAAATAAAATTTACTTGCTTACTTTCTTACGAGTCAAAACCTTCATTATTTTATATATGTCATGATTCCCCCTTGAAGCAGCGTGCTCTAAGCACGAATACGCGAGCACCTGCTTTTCCGTTGTTGACCGTAGTGACATCTGGACACGTGTGTTTTGTTTATGTTTCTGTCTCCTCCCTGTTCTGTCATTGGCTGGGATTTCACGTGGGTCTGTATTGCTCTCAGCTGCTAGCGGTTTAGACGCTGATCATGTCCACATATATACCGCGCGCCTCCCAGCACACAACGTGGAAGATTATCATAGTCGTAGTCGTAGTCGTAGTCGTAGTCCATGTCCATGTCCATGTCCATGTCCATGTCCAGAGTTAGTTCGCGCTGGATTATCCGCTTCCAGTCCCTCGTCATAGTTCGTTTCTTGTTTTGTTTATCGACCCTGTTTTCCGTGACCACGACCTAGATTCCTGCCTTGCCCCGTGTATGCCTGTTTGCCAATCGCCTGACCTCTTGCATGTTTATGGATTACGTTTTGGATTTGTCTGCCTGTCTCTCTTTCAAATAAACAACTGTTCATCCTGCACTGGCATCCGTCCTATCTCTGCTCCGTCACGATTCGTGACAATATATTTTTTGTGGTTGTTTTCTATATTTCCTGCTGAATGTCTGACACCTTTTTTTTCTACATTTTATCAAAAAAACAATGCCAATATTTCAGCGTTTGTGCTGTTCAACTTTCAATTTGGTCTGTTTTCTCTGTGACTCACCATGTGTTGCCTGATGCACCGTTCATTCCAAAAGCACTGTAAGATCCATCGTAGTGTTTGTAGGTCAGCTCTCTCTGATATCCTGTGCAGGAGACACACAGTGTTGTGCTTTTTTAAAAACCTACTTTTATCCAAATCTAGTTATTGCCAATTGTCCACTACTACTTAAGTCTCTACCAAGAGCACCGGATTCACTAATTAAGACTTAAAGCACCATATAGAAAGAAAGTACAGACATCAACTCGTTATACTGTACATGCTAAATAGTGGTAATCGTTAACACTAAAATATGTTACCAAGATATGCGCACCCCTACAACGGGCCATACTATTTGTTCAGCTGAGGATTTTGCACTCATCTGTACATTTATAAATTGCCTTATCTTTCATTCTGTGCACTTGCTGTAACCCTCGATTCTACAGAGATGTTATGTCATGTAAAGAGTCCTCACCGCTCACGAGGTAGGTCTCGGCTGTGCTCCTGATCTGGGGCGTGAGCTGGTTGGTGCTCTCCAGGTACTGCAGGATGAAGATGTTGGGAGCAAACAGCAGCATGTTCTGCTCTCCACAGCCGTACGGCATCGCCAGGAGACTCGCCAGGTTCTGTAGAGCTCGGCCCATCAGATCTCCTGCACAGAAAACGTTTTCAAAAGCATGGCCGTGTTTATTTCATTTTCTTTTGTTTTAATTGGATTGTGAAAAGTTGGTGTTACTAAAACGAGCCCAGGTAGCTTTGTGCTTTACTCAGCAAACATGGCTATTTCATATTTATGAAAAACCGTTCAAAGGTTCTTTAATTTGTCTCTCCTTTCCTGTTCAATGAAGGTTCCATGTTCAAAGCTAGAATGGTTTCTTACAGTGTACAAAGTAAAAAAAGAAAATCACAATATAGTGTTCTGAGTGAATAACTCAAAGTGTCCTCCAAGTGATTGATCGGGTCATATTGTGCACCGGTTGATTAAAGGCATGAACAAACAAAGTAAAATGGTCAATTTTTTTATTATTTTCATTCATATATTTAGCTGTTTTAGGTTTTAAAACTGAAATCTATCAGAATATCATCTTAACACATTATTGGCCTTAACACGTTTATAAACTTTCTTTCATGCCATATATTTACCAAAACTGGTTAAACTGATGAAATAGAAACCGTTCTTCAACTCACCCACCACAGAGACGGAAGCCATGGCCGAATCCTCCACGATTATCCTGGGTAGGGATATCGAGACTGTCTTCTCAACTGCACGGTCTAACAGAGAGAAACCAGAGAGAACACGTGATGCAAACTACAAATGACAAACTGAATCAATGGACAATATGGATAATATATTTATATGTTATAAAACAAAAAACGTTAATGAATAAGGTGTGTGTCTGACCTGATGGGCAGAGAAGCTCATTGTAGCTTTTATACTGTTTGGTTCCTTCAGCCTGAAAATGGCAGCAGAATAAAAATACAATCGTAATCCCAATTACAGCGGCAATGTCATATATCAAGGAGGGAACTCTGGACTTCATTTCCCAGCAGCCACTGCACCATATTACATCATTGTCACATGACCACCTGCACCTGTATCACGTTCTTTGTTTAAGGAGCACTCATATATATATATATATATATATATATATATATAGCCACTGTTTGGACTGCTTCCTCGTCTTGCGTATCGTCTATCTATGCTTTTGTCCATGCTTCCATGTTTAGATTTTGCCACATGTTATTGTGTCTTTGTACTTTGTTTGTCTGTTTGTTTGTTTATTAAATGTTAGAAGATCTGCGCTTGCTTCCGTATCCATCTTTGTAACGTGACAGACAATAACAGTGCCGTGTTCAGCGTCAGCAACTTGAGTTCAGAACTTACGTCATTATGTACATGGCTTCCACACTCAATAACTTCAAAACTATGTAATCTACAAATAATGTCAACTTGAGCCTAATGTATCCTGTGAGTGGCCCCTGCATGCAAACTGTCTGAAAATCCCAGAAATGAACACATTTAATATTACGATTTTTTTTTTAGAAGTAATATTGTAATCACCTGCACCAGCAGAGTCTTAATGATAGTGTCGATGCGTCCTTTCTGTGGTACAAAAACCGCATTCTTTCCACACAGAATCGACGACTGCATGGCCTCCGCCTTCACACTGATCGTCACCTTCCCTGAAACACACAGCAAGAAAGCATCGCATTTCATAATGAGCTCAAGTGGGTTTTACAGAAAAATATAAAATTTTGGTAATGATTGCTTTGAATTGAAAATTGTGTTGTTTTATGCCGATTTGAACGCGCCTGTGTTCAAATTCCTGTGTATAATTTGTGTTTAAAATGATGGAAGACATATGGAGATAACTGAGATGATATTCAAATTAAACGTTGAAATGACACACGTATACTGTGTATATAGAATTGTCTATTTTAAAAAAAAATCTATATACTAAATGTGCTTAAATGACAATATTTTTAAATAAATCCACATTCATAAAAGCCTAATTCCGTTTTCATTATCTGATTATTCTCGAAGAGGTGTAAAAACATCAACAGTACTGGAAAGTCCTCCGACAAAAACGTAAAATATGACTCCAGTGCGCTTTTATAATATAGCACAGGCATTTGTTCAAACGAGTTAAAAGTTTTTACCATTTTAACTATTCCTGCTTTGATACTGGAAGAAATGTCAAGTTCCCTGTTCCAGCATTTTCCATGAGCTTTAAGTTTAAAAGCCTGACGTACCCAGAACCTGCGGTGTGATGGTCCAGGAGACGGTCCAGCTCTCGTCAGCACACAGACAGCGTACGTAACTGCAGGTCTTACACTTCTGCGCCGAAAACTGCTTCGAGTCGGCCAAACTCACGTTCACCTTTAACACACAGAGTTTTCATTCCATCAGTTATCTGAAAACTAAGCCAACGTTTCCCTCAGTTGAGCCTTATTCGTGATGAAGCTGTGTGACAAACAGTACTGACTCATTTCAGGCAATGGTCATTTGCAGAGCAAAACACGTTATGAAGATTTTTTTCAGCAATCCCACCACCTGCCCACTGGCTTCCATCCCTTACACAATGCTCCAGATGTTACAATCAGATGTCACAAGACCTCCTCCCCTTCTCTCTTCAATCATAAACAATTCCAGTTTCTTTTGTTTTTTCTTCATACTGTAATAATCTTCCCAACAACATTTTTAGACTGATGGTACTCAGTCATGTGTGGCATCTGTAAGCCACTCTGGATAAGAGTCTGTGCTAAATGCTGTAAATGTAAATGTTAAGTCTTTCTGAAGATAAGTGTGCCTGTGGAATAAAGAATGATGCTCAGTGAGTGGGTGTTGGGAATCATGGAGATCAGTGATTGGGTGTTGGGAATCATGGAGATCGGTGAGTGGGTGTTGGGAATCATGGAGATCGGTGATTGGGTGTTGGGAATCATGGAGATCGGTGAGTGGGTGTTGGGAATCATGGAGATTGGTGAATGGGTGTTGGGAATCATGGAGATCGGTGATTGGGTGTTGATAGTAATGGAGATTGGTGATTGGGTGTTGGGAATCATGGAGATCAGTGATTGGGTTTTTGGAATAATGGAGAACCGTGATTGGATGTTGGGAATAATGGAGATCAATGATTGGATGTTGGGAATAATGGAGATCAGTGATTGGGTGTTTGGAATAATGGAGATCGGTGATTGGATGTTGGGAAAAATGGAGATTGGTGATTTGGTGTTGGGAATAATGGAGACTGGTGATTGGGTGTTTGGAATAATGGAGATCAATGATTGGATGTTGGGAATAATGGAGATCGGTGAATGGGTGTTGGGAATCATGGAGACTAGTGGTTGGGTGTTGGGAATAATGGAGATAGGTGATTGGGTGTTGGGAATAATGGAGATTGGTGATTGGGTGTTGGGAATAATGGAGATCAATGATTGGATGTTGGGAATAATGGAGATCGGTGATTGGGTGTTGGGAATCATGGAGACTAGTGGTTGGGTGTTGGGAATAATGGAGATCGGTGATTGGGTGTTGGGAATAATGGAGATCAATGATTGGATGTTGGGAATAATGGAGATCGGTGATTGGGAATTTGGAATAAAGGGGATCAGTGATTATTTGTTGGGAACATCAGCTTGTGGAAGCTCAACTCAGTCAGGCTTTACACATTGGTGATGAGATGTATAACCAGCAGCTGTGATGTTAGCTGGAGAGCTGTATCGAGTGCAAGACATTCACCAACATCCACTCAAAAAGATGCTACATTTGTTGCTGGGCTCTCTTTATAAAAATAAAGTTGCTAAAGAAGTCAAATACAACCCTAAATCTACTGACAGAGTCACTAAGTGGGCAACACTGTGTGTGAAGAATCCTTGTAGGGAATTGGAAATGCATCTGAATATCATGTTCTGTTAATGCTATGCTGCCATAGTACACATACATGAGAAATGACTGGTTTGAGAAAATATTAGATGAAACGTGTCAGCTCACCATCATACAGCTTCGGAGGTAGTTGAAGACGGTGGCTTTGAGCGTGAACACTTCTCCTCGGATGACGGAGCTCGGCATGGTGAGGCTCACAAAGAACGGCTGGAGGGCAGTTAGCTCGGTTTTCGGGGCAACTCCGAACCCGACGGGTGACGTACAAAACGCATCAGCCTGCCACGTAGTGATGGAGCCCGGGACTGTTTTACTAAGCTGCTTCACTCCAGACTTACTGTACAGGAAATAACAATGACTCAGTAACACACACCGCAAAAAAGGTGGAAAATCCACTTAAACAATCTTCAGTACACACCTGACTGGAACAAGATCCCAAATCCACGTGACTGGGAAATATTTGCGGACGGTAGAGATTGGTTTGGGTAGAAGTCTGTCAGTGGAAACCCTGTCTACAAGAGCCGGTCCGTCTATGCTTTCAACTCTGTCTACGAGAGCCGGTTCGTCTATGCTTTCAGCTGTGGATGTGAAAACAATTTCTAAGCTATATAACAAAATAAAATACTGTACGTGTATTCATGCCAAAAGAAATAGTGACCATAAAAAATAAAACACTCACTCCTCATATACGGCAAAACATCAGAGCACGCAGAAGTTTTTCTGATATCAGTGTTGGTCATGATCTTGATTCCAACATCCTGAGAAGAAACACAAAATAGTATCACAACCACACACGTGGTCATCTCCCAAAAGAAAAGAAAACCATGCCATACTGCTGAACTGAGTGCTGAATATTTCAGGCATAAATGACTCCTTGTTGGAAAATAATCAAAGACTCCAGGAAAGTTGCCAACAATTAGATCTTTCATGTATTTACATTTATCCATTTAGAGTTATATTTAATGGTGTGGAAATGTCCACAAAACAAGTTAGCTGTCAGAGCTGCTGTTACAGAAAATGAATCAACACCTTCTGACCTATCAGAGTCCAGAATTCAACAGCGCTGTACTATAATAAGACATATTGCATAAATGATTCTTATTGCATGCCTAATCAAGAAGGATAAGAGATCCAATGACAAAGTCTTACTTTAAAGATGCTGTACACATCGACTCTTCCGTTGTAAGGAAAATAACGGATCGATCTTTCCATTACTTCTCTGAAAGGTGGGCGTCTCCGGCATGGGTACGAATCCTCATCATAGACGTTGTAGGGATATCCTGATAACATCTGGACAGGCAGCATGTTGAACACCTGGAATAATGGAATGACGTTATTCGGCATTATGTGTACCATTGTGATCCCTTTTAAACACTACATTAGGGTTCAAAAGTCCACTACAAATAATTGTTACAGTATTATTACCAACAGGGCACGTATTAAACACACGTACGTTTTAAATTGCATTTAAATGAAAAAAATATATATGTTTCAATTGACTTACGAGTTGATTTATTTATTTATTTTTCGACCAAAATGCCGAATTTGAAATTTTATTTAATTAACAATAACTAAGCATACTTTAACAATGAACAATGACCTCATTTGAATAGTAACTACAATTTTTGTGTATCGTTAATAAGGACAGTATTTCTCATAAAGCAAAACAGAAAATCTGTAAAATAGTACTTATTAAATAAATTTCCAAAGATTTTGAAATATAAAAGTTATTCAGTGACACTGATATCAAAGTTCCCCTGACATTTAAGGTATAACATTTTATTTAAATATACTATTACTCAGTTTCAGTTTTATATTTGTCAAATTTTATATGAATTAATTATGAGTAACAAAACAAAGACATAAACACATTTACATTGGTCATTATTGTCTTAAAATTCATAACGGAGTGACGTTCTTCCAGTTTTACTGTGGTTTTAACCCTGATCTGTAACAGTCCTGGGCTTTGAACTCACTATTCAGACCCTCGCTATTACACGATCAAAATGAGCTGAATGACTGAAATGGTGGACATCGTGTAAGTTTGAACTCACAGATTCAATGTTGAGTTCTTTCTCCGGTTGCAGCAGAAGCAGACTCTTGTCAATGGCTCTCACTGAACACAGCGAGCCTGGAGCAGCTTTAAGGGTCAGTGACGTCTTATCACCAGGAAGCTCAGAAGGAGATGTGAAATTCAGAGACACCTGAAAAATCATGACAAAAATAAACAAATAAATGAAAAATGTTACGGATGCACTCTATTATATAACCCTGCTCATCAATGTGTGAAGCATGGTGGTGGGAGCATCATGTCGTTGGTTGTTTCATCAGTAGGGACTAGGAAACAGGGGTTCAGGGGTCACTGGGGTCACATGGCATCACTTAAGGGTCAATACAAATCCTTTAAAATGATATTTAATTGTAATAACACTACTTTCTAGGTAAAGAAAACTACTATGGACAACGAATAAACAAAATACTACAACTTGACTGAATTTCTGACCTTGTTAGTCAAACACGGCTGAACGGCGTAGTTCATGCTGTCTGCCACGGCTTCGCCAGTGGAAAGGAGTGTGTACAGGACCACCTGAGCGACCGGGGACAACTTGTTCACATTCTGCAGTGTCAGAACCACTTGGCCCTTGATCTCGGCTACTAAAACAGATCATTTCATAGTTTCATGCATTGGCCACAAGCACATCATGATTTTAAAAGTTTTAAAACGGAAAAATATATCGCAATAAGAATGTCAGATATGTAGCTCATATTGAATCAAAGTTCTACAGCACTTTTCGAGTTCTTTTCGCTTTGTGTATGGATTGTTTACTAACCTTGTCTCGGGCTGCGGGGCACCGTGAGTTGTCCTTTCTGAACTAAATGTCCTCTGGACATCACCTACAGACACCCAGCACAGCCCAGGAGAACGAGTCATTCAAAACTGAACCAACTTTAATGCATGATCAGACTAACTGTCCTTGTGCAGAGATGATTGGCTGAAGGATTTGATTGGACAAATTGGCACAAATTGGAGTGATGGATTTGATTGGACAAATTGGCACAAAGCTGATGGATTTGATTGGACATTTAAACTATAATACATAATATAGTTAAAATACACAAAACTGTATTTGGTTAAATTACATTTAATATATCAGTGATGAGCTCTGTAACTTGTAAAGTATAGGTCCAACTGAACCATATGTAAAGAGTACAAGTCTTTATAAGTTCTCCTTTTCAGATAGAAATCATTGTACAGCACAAATCCTTTCAAATAATACTCAAGTACGGTCAAAACAGGCATTTCTGAGAAAGGATAGTCACAAGGGCTGCACAACTAATTCATAAAATCGATAAAATTCAATAATAAAAATGTGTCAGATCATGATGATTATTTGGTCTACATGATAAGGCATGCTGTGGGAGTATTTTTAATGGTGTATATACAGTATAATGGTCTCAAGTCATTTTTCAATAATCGATTAATCATAAAAATCTATATAATCTTTAGTTCAGCCCTATTAACCACCAAAGAAAAGAACATCATGTGTTATAAAAGTTCTTGTTTATAATCCCATGTTATAATGTTATAATGAAAGCCGGACGCACCATGTAGTAGAAGGTCCTCTGGCCTAATCCAGGTGGTCTGTATGAGCTGTCACGTATCAGGTACTGAGCCACAACGGAAGCACTTTTATCACAGCTGAAAGGCGTCGAGTTGCTCTTCAGTTCAATAAAACTCTGGCTCTTGGAGTAGAACGGCTGAAGCCAGAGGTAGGCGGAGGGGTAGTATGGCATGAGACGATTATTCTCATATATAAATTCTCTCTCAGTCTTTTCATACCGAGCCTAAAGAAAATTAAGAGAAAAACAGGAAATAAAGCACCATGATGTGATACCAAAACGCTGTTCAGTTCTGGATTCTGATTGGTCAGAAGGTGTGGATGTATATATATATATATATATATATATATATATATATATATATATATATATATATATATATATAAAACAGCAGCTCTAAAAGAAATGGAGCTGCAAATTACATTTACATTTACGGCATTTGGCAGACGCCCTTATCCAGAGCGACTCGTTTATACATCTGAGCAGTTGAGGGTTAAGGGCCTCGCTCAAGGGTTTCAACTCATGACCTTCTAGTCAGTAGCCCAATGTCTTAACCACTGAGCTACCAATGCCCAAACCGCAGAGTTATACTGTATTCATGCACTAATTCTAATGTGTGTATAATATTTATGGAAGGAGTCTCCAGTGTCAGCGCTTTGTAAGAAGTAAAGCTGTAACTTCAGTTTTCCGACAACTTCAGCACAGGAGTTTACACTTTATGGTTTCTCGGTAACATGAACTTTTTTTGTCTTATTAACTTATAGAGAGATAAAAAGTGAGACTGGTGAGGGAACGACTGTTTATAGCTGCTATAACGTAAGTGAAATCAGGAACTACCTTGTTTCACGTCCATTACATGACATTACATCACTATAAGTGGATAAAAGTACACTTTGTCATTCTTTAATGATTTTTATTTATTTATTGTTGCTGTGGTGTAAGAGGAATAAAGCTCTTCAGCACATGCTGTTATAGAAAATAATCATAATTATTTATAGCAATATATTATAATATTTTTTAAAACACTCACTATCTTATCCTCAGCTTGCTTATTAGCAATATAACCAATATGATTTAAAAATAAAAATAAAAATGAATACACATTTATTCCACTTTGTTATTTTCAGGTTTAAATGACTCCAAACATGTTTGATCTATTACAATCTTTTTAAAATATTTGATTAACTACATTTCATGTTTTATTTATTTTAAATAAAAATGAATATTTTTGGCACATGCTGTAACTAAATCTCTATTCACAGGAGGGTCTTCTTTTTCCATGTGAACTGAACATAAAGGTTCATTTTTTGTATTTAAAAAAAAAAAGGAAATAAAGACTCCGCCCACCGTTAAAGAGACTGGCTGCAAACCCCAAGGTTCAGTGTCGAGGGACAACGGTGCGACCCCTTCGTCATTCGTAACCAGCGTCTGAACTGAATTGATATTATTGCCGTAACTTAGAGTCAGATACACCAGTTTCCCTTTCACAGGATTGGAATTTGGGTCAGTCAGTTTAATCTAATGGAAAAGAACAAGAAACAAAAACATCAAATCATCTGAGCTGTTATAGAAAGAGGAAAATGAGCATGAACACTGACTTTAATTACGCAATAGTAACTAGCTAGCTAGCATGGTCGGATAGTAGTTTTAATTACACCATATACTGTAAAACTTAGGCAAAATGTTAAAACTTTATAATGAATTTAACTGTACAATAGTAGATCGTTAACTAGCTAGCAAACCTGGATAAATACTATAGTTCACCTAACCAGCACGCCTAACTAGTACATTAGCACCGTGTAATGAGCAATAAAGAGGTCCATATCATATTTACCTTTCCTACATACGCCATTCCGGGCTTAAACGTTGTTGGTGAATCCTCAAACGAAAGGTTGACAATATTAGTTGTTATACTAGAGCTTCCTGAACCCTTCATAATCACGCCTACAAGATAAAAAAAAAAAAAACGTTAAATAAAATCATATTGTTATGTCAAAATTACATAAATGTAGTTGGTCATCAAAGACATGTTTGATCCAGAGGCTTATTTCATTTTTAACTGGTCATCATCATCATCATCATCATCATAAACATTCATACTTATATATTATAACGAAGGTATTATTATCAGAGGCTTGATTTTTGGAATCTTTTACCAGTGCCGTATTCTTCCACTTCACTATTAACGCTGATTATAGTTTCATAGCGTGAATCGGTCAGCGCGTATTCAGTCAGATTTAAGTTAATTCGTCCACACCCCATCCTGTCGGTCTAAAACAGAAAAAAAAAGTCCTTTATTAAACACTTATCATGGTAGTTTTAATACTGATGCATGTACTGTGATTAACATCATGGACTGAAGTCCGGAATTAGGTCAGAATTCCTTCGGGAATGGCCAGGAGTGGGAATTTAAAAGAAGGTTCCCATGTACACCTCTAATTTACCTGACCCTAACCCTAACCATGTACACCTCTAAGTTACCTAACCCTAACCCTAACCCTAACCATGTACACCTCTAAGTTACCTAACCCTAACCCTAACCCTAACCATGTACACCTCTAAGTTACCTAACCCTAACCCTAACCCTAACCATGTACACCTCTGTTAGCTAATCCTAACCCTAACCATGTACACCTCTAAGTTACCTAACCCTAACCATGTACACCTCTAAGTTACCTAACCCTAACCCTGTACACCTCTAAGTTACCTAACCCTAACCCTAACCATGTACACCTCTAAGTTACCTAACCCTAACCCTGTACACCTCTAAGTTACCTAACCCTAACCCTAACCATGTACACCTCTAAGTTACCTAACCCTAACCCTAACCATGTACACCTCTAAGTTACCTAACCCTAACCCTAACCATGTACACCTCTAAGTTACCTAACCCTAACCCTAACCCTAACCATGTACACCTCTGTTATCTAACCCTAACCCTAACCATGTACACCTCTAAGTTACCTAACCCTAACCCTAACCATGTACACCTCTAAGTTACCTAACCCTAACCCTAACCCTAACCATGTACACCTCTGTTATCTAACCCTAACCCTAACCATGTACACCTCTAAGTTACCTAACCCTAACCATGTACACCTCTAAGTTACCTAACCCTAACCATGTACACCTCTAAGTTACCTAACCCTAACCCTAACCCTAACCATGTACACCTCTGTTATCTAACCCTAACCCTAACCATGTACACCTCTAAGTTACCTAACCCTAACCATGTACACCTCTAAGTTACCTAACCCTAACCCTAACCATGTACACCTCTAAGTTACCTAACCCTAACCCTAACCCTAACCATGTACACCTCTGTTATCTAACCCTAACCCTAACCCTGTACACCTCTAAGTTACCTAACCCTAACCCTAACCATGTACACCTCTAAGTTACCTAACCCTAACCCTAACCATGTACACCTCTAAGTTACCTAACCCTAACCCTAACCATGCACACCTCTAAGTTACCTAACCCTAACCCTGTACACCTCTAAGTTACCTAACCCTAACCCTAACCATGTACACCTCTGTTACCTAACCCTAACCCTAACCATGTACACCTCTGTCATCTAACCCTAACCCTAACCATGCACACCTCTGTTATCTAATCCTAACCCTAACCATGTACACCTCTGTTATCTAATCCTAACCCTAACCATGTACACCTCTGTTATCTAATCCTAACCCTAACCATGTACACCTCTGTTATCTAATCCTAACCCTAACCATGTACACCTCTGTTATCTAACCCTAACCCTAACCCTAACCATGTACACCTCTAAGTTACAGTAACTTCAATGTAAAGCATTACACTTAAGTGTTCATAAAGAAGGTTAAAGTGAGCATAAGGGTTGGGAAATAGTTCAAATAGTTTTTGGGGTTTTTTTTATTAAAGAAACGTGTTAAAATGAGTAAGTGCAGGAAGTGTAGAGATTTGCTTTGGAGCATTTTCTGTTGATTTTATAGAGTTTAGCTCGAGCAGACTAACCTGCAGGGTATAATTTCTGCAGAGGTCTGATGCCTGTAAGCTTGATGGCCGACGCCACCAGTATCTGTAGCTGTTATGGCAGACTGTGGCCTTCACCGTACCGTTCACCGGCTTCCCGTATGTATATCTGCAGAGAATGGAAAAACAAATATCATGGAATAATAATTTATTATTATATTTAACATTATAATGGCATGTGTTTGAGTTAAGAAATCATTTTAAAGTGAAACCATGCTAAAAACATAATTTTTTTGTGTTCAGCAAAAGGTTTCAATAACAATATGTTTTTAAAAAGTAAGATTTAGCTTATAGATATTATTTCATGTACTGTACAGTGTCCACATGAAGACTGCTTTTAAAAATATTACTAGTTATAAATCACCTCCAAAACACTCGAATGTTTTATGTACCATTATCCTTCATTTTTTATTGCTCCATTAAGTGTTGGCCCCCCCTGATCCAACATGGATGCACAGTATGTCTGTCTAAAGTTTCTACACAGAAATGCCTAATCAATTAAAACAATTTTAGTGTGTATCAAACATTACTAGCTTTATAACATAAGGAATTATTATCGTGTAATTACAGTATTTGATAAATATATAAATATAAATATACATTTTCTATCATTCTGAACATCAAGGTTTTAGTTTAAATGTTCACGTTTTGATATAAAATAGTCACTACACTTTTTTAACGTGAGGGATTTTAATTCGCTTGTCATTTTAAAATTAATTAAACTTTCTAAACATCAGGGAAATGTTAATATCTGTTACAATGGTATTGATAAAATTAAAATGAAACCATCTAGACATGACCTGGAGTGATGAAACAGAACATTAATGAGTAGTGATCACTCACTTCGCACACACGTTCAGCGTCATGAACGTGTCCAGGATGGTTATGACTGGAGGAAGCTGCACCGTCACTTCAAACGTCGGCAGCACTGTACGAGACGATAAACATTGGTGTTTTGCAAGGCAAGATCATTTACTTCATTAAGATCACACTTTGTTCTTTTATTCTATTCAAATTAGTAGAAAATTTTGGGGGAAAGTATAGCCGGAAGCAGCGATCATAGGGGTCCAAGCACTACTTCTTGACAGTTGTGCAATTGTTTATGTAAAAGTCTATAATGTTTCTATTTGAGATAAGAACACACTATTAGGAACAACGCCTACATCTAGAACCCTAAATGGTGCATCAGTTTGTCCCTAAATATTCTGCACAGAACCATATTTATGGCATTTGGCAGACACCCTTATCCAGAGCGACTTACATTTAGTCATACGGTCAGACATTTAGTTATACAGTATATATAGTTATATACAGTCACGTACATAAATATTTGAATATTGACAGAGTTCTTGTTAGCTGTCTGCTGCAGTATACTGGAGTTGGAATTAAATAATGAATTCAGCTTTAATTTGAGGGTATTTACATCCAACTAATGGGAAGGGTGTAGGAATTATAGCAATTTTTTTTGTGTGTGTGTGTGTGTGTGTGTGTGTGTGTGTGTGTGTCCACCCCCATTTGTTTTAATGATCCAAAAGCATCTGGACAACTTAACATGGTGATAAATTAAATTGTCATTTTAATACTCGGTTGCAAATCCTTTGAGATCAATGACTGCCTATCCGTAGATGACACCAGACACTGGGTTTCTTCCATGGTGATGTTCTACAGCTGTCTTCAGTTCTTGTTTGTTCACGGGGTGTTTTGTCTTCGGTTTTACTTTCAGCGTGTGAAATGCAGCTCGATTGGATTCGTGTCAGGTGATTGACTTGGATATTGAACAACATTCCACTTCTTTGTTATAAAAAGTCTTTGGTTGCTTTAAAAGTATGCACCGGGTCATATAATATCGCCCCGTGCACGTCACAATTCGCCCTGCTGCTTTTCTCAGCAGTCATATCATCGGTGAATACAAGGAGAACCGGTTCCACCGGCAGCCGACACACCCACGCCGTAATATGAGGTGATATGCTTGTGATCATGAGCAGTTCCTGCCCTTCTCCATACTCTTCTCTTGACATCATTCTGGTACAAGTTGGTCTTTTTTTCATCTATCCACAGGACAGTGTACCAGAACTGTATGGGATGTTTTTGCCAAAATGGAATCTGGTCAATGGCTTACATCTTAAGGAAACCCTCTATATTTACTCTGGTGAAGTCGTCTCTTGATTGATGACCTTGACACAGATACACCTACCTCCTATTGCGAAGGGATTTTTCTTCACCAGAGAAAGAATTCTTCTATCATCCACCACAAACGTTTTAAAAATGTACCAAAGAGTAGATTTGGCCACGCTTAATGTTTTTGCTGCCTCTCTGATGGGTTTGTTTGGATTTTTCAGTCTAACAATGGCTCACTTCACTGGCAGTGATACGTAGCTCTTTGGACTTCATATTGAGAGTTAACATCAACAGATTCCAAATGTCACACATGAAATCCCCTCTAGTAAGCATTTCACAGACACAAATTTTTGGTGGTGACAAATTCACTAAGGAATCATTTTTAGGACTCGTATTTGCATTACAAACAGTGTATTTAAGGGCTTTTGGATAAAAACAACATGTTAAATGACTGTTTCCGTAAATAAAATATTCTAAGCACGTTAATGAAAATAACCCAGGCCTGACCGTAGTCCTTGACTTGGAAGGTTTCTGAGATCTGTTCGAGATTCTTGTTCCAGACTGTGATGACGTAATATCCATTTGTAGCCTCGGAGTTTAAGGGATACGACAGATCCACGAGGCCGCTGTTCGTGGAGACGTTCAGCCACTGACCAATACGGTTCGAGTTCGGGTCCTGAAAGCGAAATCCACACACATAACACAGGGCCAAGAGCTCAAAAACATCCATTACTAAAGAAAATGACATTGAATTTTTATACAGTGTTTCCTGGGACCTTCCATGTTTCCTAAGAGCACATCATTTTATTCAGCCATTAAATGAGGATGGGTTCCCTTCTGAGTCGGGTTCCTCTCAAGGTTTCTTCCTCTTAAAACATCTTAGGGAGTTTTTCCTTGCCACCGTCGCCACTCAGTGGCTTGCTCAGTTGGGATAAATTCGCACCTTTAATATCTGTATACCATGTTGATATTTCTGTAAAGCTGCTTTGAGACAATGTCTATTGTAAAAAGCGCTATACAAATAAAATTGAATTGAATTGAATTGAAAAATGTACGTTTTTATTAAAAAATATTTATTATAAATGCAAAAATTTCTCAGACAATAAGTGTTGAACGTTGCTCACGGCATCGTACCTGCAGTTCTATTGTTGGAAACTGGAAAAAAGAAGAAAAAAAAGAGCTGTTATAATCATGTAAAACATTTATAGTAACAATTTCTATTAATCCTGAAATCATAAATCATCAAATAGTATCTTCTTATTAATTTCATCATAATTCAGGCACTGTAAATCCAGAAGAAAATTCTTTTAATTATACTAATCATTTTATTTTTATTATTATTATTGATATTTTAATTTATATATATTTTTAAAACTCTTTTTTATAGCTTTTTAAACTTTAAAACAGTTTCAATTCAATCATATTCAGTCTTTCTTTTTTCTTTTTTTTGCATTGATATACTTTAAATATCATTATTATGTCACTATACTAAAGAACAAAGCTTTTTTCTTTTAAATATTCTTAACTTAGACACAGATCATAATGGTATACAAAGATTATTGCATGAATTCCAAGTATTTTTTTTGTACTGGAATTAATTTAATTCTAGTACTCTTCGTTTTTTTTGTGTGTTGTTCTGTTTTATTAGTTTTTAACATGTAGTTATGTTCAAATTCTGTAATAAGTTTGAACTTGGATTTTTCTAAATGTTTATTCATGTTTAATTTTAATATAACAAATATTGAATAATTATTATTAATAATAATTTAATAATAATTAATATTTTAATAATTTTAATGCTCACAAAGCTGTTTCGCCAAATTGCATTAAAAACAATAAGCACTGTTATCATTATTGATTATTTATTTATTTATTTGTTTATTTATTTATTTGAATCCTCATGTATTTAGAGAAGCGATAAAGGTTTCTGTACCGTCTGATTGTAGGTGAAGAAGTTGGAATCCAGAGAGACGACGCGGAACATCACTGCAGAGAAGAGAAAGATCATATTTATGATGTTTCATTTCAATGTTATGAACACATCCTTAAATCACTCACAGTGTAACGGGTAGCTAAAGGCACATAGACACATGAGTATCAAAGGCACCAGGAACTGAAGAAAAAGACACGTTCAAGACTTTACGTTTTATAGCACGGCACTGCTGAGTTCTGGCTCGTGATTGGTCAGGAGGTTGTTGATTAGTTTTCTATAACAGCAGCTCTGACAGTAGCGCAGCTGCCAATCTCAGGTTAATATCAATGCGCTCGTTTCTATAGCAACAGCTCGTTCATGGGGATGTGTACAGTGGATAACGGCATAAATGACTTTTATGTTTTAACATGGAAGGAGTCTCCAGTGTCAGTGTCAGAAAGAAAAGAGAGGGCTGGTGACAGAACGACTGTTTATAGCTGCTATAACGTAAGCGAGAACACGAACTCAGTCGTTTTGCAGACATTCCACAGAACTGAATTGACCTGTAAATGGATCAAACGTGTGATGCGTTACCCGTTTGTCCTGGTTTGTAGATGGGTTTATCGGTAGCAATGATGTTCAGTTTAGTCGGAGGTATGATGAGGATGTTTGTCGTCTTGTTCTGCAATGTGTTCCCTTCGAACTGAATGTTAATAGACGCCACTGATTCCACGCTTACGACAGGAACCTGTTAGAAATAAAACCTCAAAATCTCAGTTGTGCCTGCATGAGACAATTATTATTATTATTATTATTATTATTATTATTATTATTATTATTATATAGTAATATAATCATTTTTAGTAATTGATCCGGGTAGGGGTGGACCTAATTTCTGGGATGGAAAAAAATATAAACAGAAGTTTGAGACAAATAAATTATTGAGTTATGTCCAATATTATACAATAGTTATGTATTGCAAATCATTATTACATAGATATCGTTAAAAGCTGATGTTATGATGATGTCATTATGAGGAGTCGGACCTGAAAGGGGACACATCGGTAGTATTCTTGTATTACACGCAATTCCTTCAAAAGAGTGGCTCTGTTTTGGTTGTACTCCAGGGTCACAATCAGTGAAACAGATTGACGAGAGTTGACTGTGACGCATAGCGTCTCTGTGGTGCCCCCTACAGCCTGGGAGGTCACGGCCAGTAGGTAAAAGCTGAATGGAGACAAAAAAGAAGGCAAATGAATTTTGATCTTTACGTAGCAGTGCTCTGTGCCGTTGATCCTGCCAGTCTACATTTTATAGCCACAGAATTATATCTCCAATCTCTCTTTATATTCATCACTGACGATTATCACAAATAATAACACTAGCGGTGAAGCACACGTAAACTCGGTACAGTACAGTACGGGAATAAAAGATGATGGGAATGAAACAGACAATAAAATGGCTTTTACTCTCAATGCAAAATGAACATAATGTATATAAAAATTATTTTTAAATGTCTTTAATGCAAACTTAAACAAAGCATGTCATTTGCATTTGCAGAAAATAGTAAAATATATCATATATATATATATATATATATATATATATATATATATCATTATTATATATATATTTCAAAATTTGATAAATCTCAAAGGTCCTTACGTGTCATTTGCAGTTTTCTGAGCTACGGTGCTTAGAAAAAGCAATGAAAGTGCAGAAATCACTCCCGAAAGATGCATCCTGCGACAGACTCTGTACCCGATCAGATCAGATATGATGAGCCAAGAGCACTAATGGTATTTATAAACCTCCACTCCACCCAAATTCCACACCCAAAAAATGTCTCAAGTGTTCGTTATTGGGCGAGCCATCTGCTTTATCAGGTTAATTAGTTTAAATGAAATACCATCCAATAAAATACATAACAGGTTTAATTATTTTGTCATACATATGTGTATTCTGTGTATAATGTATGATATACAGTGTGCATATTAGTATTATTTCTTGTTTTGCCCTATTCTTTGTATTTCTTTCAATGTTGACACGGAATTCACCACACTATTTACACACTATATTATTCTGTTTATGTGATGGATGATGTTACCTTGACATTGATAATTCACTTATTAAAAACATTTTATTGAAAATCTGGAGCAATTGGTCTGTATACGTGTGCATATATTTATTTGTTTAGAGATATTATCTTCTGAGGCAGAAACTTTGACCATCACTGTAAGGGCCCAATATTTCCAAGTCCCTATATTCCCAAGTCACTACTTTCCTAAGTCCCTATATTCCTAAGTAACCATGTTGTCAAGTCTCTATATTCTCGAGTTCGTATATTACCTACACCACATACACTAGAATCCTTATAGTCCAAAGTTTTCCATATTAATGTCCTTTCGAAGGCCAACTTCATTTTTACATACCAAACCTGTCACTTATCCGTACATGTAGAGCAACGAAAGGATCCAGAATAAAACGATCAAAAACGTTTGACGAAAATCTTCTTCTTACCCATCAATCACAAAAAAAAAAACAGTTCAAAGTTCTTCTAAAAAAAATAATAAACAGCAAATGATGAATATATATACAGATCAAAGGACAATTTTTTTGGGGGGGGGGTTGCACATTTAAAACAAACTTTAAAATCATGTTTCAAAACAAAACCATGAGTTGTGCAAATGCATTTGATCACCAAGTAGTTTAAATTTCAAAATCTGATCTGATCGGACAATTACATTAAACGCAGCATTGTTTCAAAGAGGGAAAGTCCATTTCGCCTGGAGCAATTGCGCAACATGCAACCGTCCTTATTGTAATACTGCACCACGCCCTACTGTTGGAAAGGGGGTAAAGGTTAGGCACAGCCAGTTTAGCTAGAGAGATGACCCACTAGTCCAGGAAGCAGGGCCTGTGTTAAAACCTCTGGTTGATGAAGATGTGGCACATACAGGATCACCCAGATGAGGACGGGTTTCCTTTTGAGTCTGATTCCTCTCAGGGTTTCTTATATATATATGGTATCCTCGCGGGGTTTATATATTTCTGTAAAGCTGCATTGGGGAAAAAGTCCACTGTTAAAAGTGCTATACACTGAATTGAATTGATTCTATTACCAAGATCCTATATTCTCAAGTCTCTACTTTCCCAAGACTCTATGTTCTCAGGGGTCTATATTCACAAACCTTTATATTCCCAGGGCCATATATTCCAAAATCTTGTACTCCCGAGTCACTATATTTCCAAACCCCTATGTTTCATGGACCCTATATTCCCAAATCCATATATTCCCAGGACCTTATATTTCCAAATCCAAATATTCCCTGGGCCCTATATTCCCAAATCCATATATTCCCAGAAACTTATATTTCCAAGACCCTATATTCCCAGGGCCATATATTCCAAAATCTTGTACTCCCAAGTCACTATATTTCCGAGACCCTATATATCCCGGGCCATATATTCTAAAATCCATATATTCCCAGGATCTTATATTTCAAAGACCCTATATTCCCTGAGCCTTATATTCTCAAATCCATATATTCCCAGGACCCTATATTTTCAAGTCCCCATATTCCCAGGACCCTATTGCCTCTTCCAAAGTCCCTATTTTCTTAGGTTGCCTCAGCTCTGTTACTTCAATATGATGCATTATGGAAACTTATACAAGCGTTGCTACGGTCATGGTTGGGGTCATGGGTCACAAAGGTTCACATCTAACATACATCCTTTTAAATTTTAGGAACCCATGTGTTAAAAAAAAAACAAACAAACAGAAATTATACCAAAATACAGTATTTTACCAAATACAGTACTTATTGATGGTTCTCCTTCATTAAAGTCCTGGTGCTACAGTTTCACCTCTAATAAAAATTAATTTTGTGCGTAACAGTTAAGATAAAAATTTAATTCCCATCAAGTTGAAGGTCATCATGCTCCTCTTTATCTACGTACTGTTATGAGAAGCAGTCCTCGAGAACAAGATGAACAGAAAGAAAGACTACAATTTACGTTCTTTCACGAACACATTACGCTATATTTGATATCTTAGATGTTGTGTTCGGGTTTTTTTTATTACTGGAAGTGATCCAAGTGATTCATGCTAATGAAAACTGTAACAGGATTGTGTTGTACTTGTTAAAACCTGTTGTTTTTTTTAGCTTAATAAAGGGAAAACCCTAACTGTAAGAACATGCACATGAAAAATATATGTTAAGATCATGTAACGTTGAGTTCCCTTTGAAAGGGAACTAACTGTTCTATTAAACAAGGAAAAACATGTATTAACGGTTGTATTTAATGACTTTAATGGCGCATAACAGATTATATTGTGGATTATATTGTGGATGACTTGGAGGCTAAACCTGTTAAACATGTTGGTTAAAGACTCGAACAGTAATTATAAAAAAAATGATTCACAGTCATTTAATCTAATTCATGTAATTCTCATTTTTAAAACGCCTTTTTGAGTCCAAAATTTTTAAGCATTTTACACAGAAGAGACTGCACAAGGTATTTATAATATAATTAATACAATGCTATAATGTTAATAAAATA
Source organism: Ictalurus furcatus (assembly GCF_023375685.1). Classification (NCBI taxonomy): domain Eukaryota; kingdom Metazoa; phylum Chordata; class Actinopteri; order Siluriformes; family Ictaluridae; genus Ictalurus; species Ictalurus furcatus. The sequence continues at coordinate 831,510 of NC_071259.1, read as the reverse complement.
ACTACAAATGTATAAGAATGTCTTGTGTCAACTCTCTATTGTCTATTCTTCCCTTCTATTAAACAGACGCAAATCCTTTCGGACACAGCATCTTTTTTATTGAATGAGGCATATAAAATATTTCTATTATGGCACGTAAAAAAGTTTACATATACATTGTATGGTCAAAAGTATGTGGACACCTGACCATCACACCAATATGTGGTCCTTCCCTAAACTGCTGCCACAAACATGGAAGCAGACAGTTGTATAGAATGCGTTTGTGTGATTTCCTTTCCTCTTTCCTTTCTGTGGCCCAAAGCTGTTCCAGCACGATAATGCCCCTGTAAGGATGGAGTTGAAGAACTCGAGTGTCCTGCACAGAGCCCTGACCTCAACCGCACTGAACACCTTTGAGGTAAACTGGAATACTGACTTCAGCACCTGGTGATGTTCAACAATCAAATATGCTGTTGGTCAACCCTGAGACACCGGAACTTTAATGACGAAAAAAATAAATGACAAATAAAACAAGAACAAACAGAAACGAAACAAACACAACCAAACGAAAACACTAAAGTAAATAAGATGAAGAAGGAGAAGTAAAAAATTCACTTGCAAAAATCAACTATATAACTACAGAAATCATGCAAGAGTTATGCGCGCTGGGTGGAGATTGAGGAAAACAGGTGTGTCTGAGTTAGACGTTAATCTGAGTTAAACTCAAGAGCGTTTTCTTGCGTGATATCGGCTCGAGTTGGGAGCAGTATTATATCCAGAAGCACAGTCTGACAGTTTTATGTAACCACAATAGTTCACAGTAAAATATACATTGATCAGCCATAACATTAAAACCACTGGCAGGTGAAGTGAATAACAGTCAGTACGTTTACACGGATGACGATAATCCGATATCAACCCGATTAAGACGATACTCTGATTAAGAAACTAGCATGTAAACAGAGATCAGTGATGACCTTAATCAGACTAAAGTCATAATCAAAGTAAGCACAAATGGAATTAAGACGTGTGGAATATTCCTGTTTTAATCGCGTTATCGGTGTGTATTACAGACATGTACACACCTTAATCACACTATTAACATCGTCTTTACACACAGCACAAAATCAATGTGTTTTCCCGCCCTCTTTTGATTGACAGGATATAATCGGCCCTGATCATCGGATGTTTTTATCGGTAACGTGAAAAATCACCTTTATCGGCGGACACATGGGTGTTTCTCGAGTTAGTATCTACCAAAAGTGGTCCAAGGAAGGACCGGTGGACCGGCAACAAGGTCCTGGTCAACCACAGAGGCGTGAACTACAGAGACCCGGTATTCGGCTTTAACGTGTGTGTAACCCCACTCTGAATACGAGGAACTTTCCACACATAAACATTGATGTAACTTTCGAATTATTGATTTGTTTGTTTTGGGGTTTTTTATACACATTTTACACATTTATTACCATACTGGAGTGCAGATTTCAGAATCCCTAATCAGAAACTATGGAAGGCGTCTGGAATATCACGGAGAGACATGGAGCTGGACGAAATCTTGGTCACGCTCCTCAAGACTCCATCGTTATACACCACTCTCACGCTCCCAATCTTCAGAATCTTCGTCTCGATTCTCTCCGTCTTGCAGTAGCCCTGTGGTTTAAACCTAACAATGGAGCGCATTAGCGAATCGTCCAGCGTGATCCTCTGCATCTGCCCACTGGGCAGCTCCAGGGTTATTTTAGCTTTGCAAGTACACTGGATTTTATCGCACTTCCAGCTCATCTTGCACCCGGGACACTTGACGTTAAAGCATAAAGGTTTCCAGGAAGGAATTTTGAATCTGCAATCACTGCAGTGATACTCGGAGGTGACGCGAGCTCCAGTAATCTCACCCACGATGTCACGTGGTCCGCGGAAGGGGGTGGGAGATCGTCTGGCAGCAGAACGTCGACTTCTCCTGAACTTCTTGGATTTTTTAGGAGTCCTTAAAATACTAGGAAAGAAACAAACCAAGTCTCACCTTTTAAATACGACAGGTACATTATTATATAGTAGTACTAGTATTATTAGTAGTAGTATTAGTAGCCGGATGCTCTTTGTTTATACTTCACGTATACTCACGTTGTTGCGGAGGCGTCAACGTCAGAGGATCCATCCTGGGGGTTTTTTTGTGGCAAAAACAAAAAACAGAGTCTATAAATCACTCTGCAGAAATTCACTGACGTAATTCACTGACGCATATAATTGAGTATTTTCGTTTTTACCTGAGCCTGAGATTCTGGATTTCTCTCCCTGGTATCAGGTGACTTGTTATTTATCGCTGCAATTGCATAGTTGGAATATTATAAATGTTTATACAACGAGGGCTGGAAAAGTGACGTATTCACAATATTCTTTTTCTGTAAAGCGTCTATCATATAGTAAAAATCCAACAGGAATTAATGGGCTGAGGGTTAAGTTTTAAAGTAACGCTGATTTAAAGTCCCAGGAAAGTTGACGTGGTAATCTACAGATTCTAGGAGAATTTTCCAGGACATTATTGGAAGGAAAATCCATCATTCTTACCGTAAGTGCTGTTGATCGTTACTTGTCCTACGTTACTATGGGAAAACACTGGAAAAAAAACATGACTTCCATCCACAGCAGAAGTGTTCAGGCTCAGTGAGTTGGAAAATACATCTGTTAAAAAGATCAGAAACACATACGCACTGATTATAGGTTTTTTTTTAATGATAGAAATAATAAAGTTTTAGCATTAATATGAACACCTTCTGACCAAACATCGTACTATAAAGGGATGTACTCACTACGTATAATTTTTCAGGCAGTGCCATTTAATATTGCAAGAGGTTTGGTATGAGGTGTGAAAGAAATTCATCTGTGTGAAAACCTGAGATGATGATTATAACGAAGCCCAGGATCGAATCCATGCGAATAAACTCATGCACCTTCATGCAGTCTTCACAGCTACTGACAACATTCGGTCAAATATTTTATCTAATAAAACTGTATTACTCTCGACACTATGGTAAACTGATCACTTTCCCCACAGTGTTCTTTCCACCAGTGTTTCTATCAACAGATATGTTTATACTGTATATGTTTATATCACACATCAAGGGCGTTCATTCCAAACCAACAGGAGCCACACCTGATTAATCAGTTGATCTTGGATTTCAGAAGATTTATGTGTGGCTTCTGTTTGGTTAGACAGAAAACCTGCACCCACATCGGCTCTTTCCGGATCAGACTGGACATCCCTGGCGTGTGTGATCATAAATAAATAAGACGCAAGTCCCTTTAAAAAAAATGGTCCTTCTGAAAAGTCGAGGCAGATTTTATGGTCCAGAGAATCAGGCTTGCGTTTGGTTAAATTCGGCGAGTTTTTGGTGGAAAAAGAAAGTCAATGGGTTGATTTTGAGGGATCGTTTAAAAATAGTCCGTGACCACTAAGATCTTGTTTTAAAGGAAATAATCAGAATATACACAGAGGTCAAAAATTATGCCATGCTGAGCTCCGTCTTCCAACGTCCTAGGTAAGTCAAATGCAGTATAAATCTAATCAATTTCCACAAATATAAACTACGGCAAAGTGTAAGTGCAGACAGTGTCTATGATGAATAGAAACGTTTCTATTGTAAGGTATCCCAAAGATTGGGAGAGGGAAATTTCGGGATTACGGAGTGGATAATGGCTGCGACGTCCATCCATTCATCCTCCGTACCGTTTATCCTACATGGCCCAGGAAACTCGGGGCACAAGGCCACCCTCTTCCAAGCGGAGAGTGTTTATGAAGTTAGTGTGTGAAAGATGATTTTTATATAATTTTATTGGATTTTCCCTCCATTATCTGCTCAATTTGGTTTTGGACAAGTCCCAGCCTTGTCACATGGCCGGGGAGGGTGGAGCAAGCACGTGCTTCCTCAAGACACGTGAAGCCTGCCAACCTCGACCTCTTGAACTGCTGCTCATGCAGCGACACAGTAGTGTCACTGTGTGTGTGTGTGTGAGAGAGAGAGAGAGAGAGAGAGAGAGAGAGCGAGTGAGTAGGCCCCTCCCACACAGACATCATGACTAATTTTATTCTCTTGGCTCCCAGAAGCAAGCAACAAATCACTTACACTCCAGGTTTGCTTCCTGTGGGCGGAGTCTGTCCTGATAAGACTTTTCGGAGGTCATGATTATGGACATGTGTGTTCAAGTGTGTTCAAGTGGTTTTGTTAAAAAATTTAAAGGGCACTGTGAGAAACCTTTGTTTTATTATCTATCATTGTTTAAGTTATAGACACGCCCCCAACTCAGAAAGTCAGGGCTTGCAGAAAATTACGAGTTCCCAGGTTGCACGCTGGTGTGGAATTGAAGTCCACTCAGGTCGTAATTACGATTTTTCTGACAGGAATTGAAGGCAGAGGATGTAAATATGAGCGATACGGGGTGACGGCAGTGCTGCGTTTTCTTACCGGATTCATTTTCATTGTGTCTCGGCTCAGAGAAGCTGTGCTCAGAAATCTCACGCTCCTGTTTCACGTTATCGGAGATGACTGGAAAAACAGAAAATGTAGTAAATCGTCTCAAGTATTCGTGTCAGACGTGTGTGTGTGTGTGATTTACTGTAGATATATACAGTATGTGGTTGTTAAATACGTCATCTGTGACATACAGTACAGTATGGATCACACATTTTCCACGTCATGCCTGGGTTTTTTGTTTTCACGAGTCATTTTCCATATTTTTTTTTATATAATATTTATTCTTACGTGTTGATTTTGCCACATCACGCACACGTTACTATTTGAGTTTCCACAATTCGTTTATTTTCATGTGATTGTTTACGATTAGTTTATTTTCACGTGTTAGCTTCTCACAAGTGAGGCACGTGCTTTACTTATGCACAATTTTTTTTTACAGGAAAAGTTATTTTTCACACGTCATCACGTATCGTTCACATGATGTCTGATACGTTGACGTGATGTGCAGTTACAGGCCGTAACATCGAATTGCATCTTCACACCTTGTTATTCACATGAAATATCAGGCACTGTGTGTGTGTGAGTGTGTGTGTATATATACAAAATTAATATAATAATTAATGGTGAAGAGTTTAATGATAATTAATGTAGTTTAGATTTTCTCAAAAACAGTAAAGCAGTCTTTTTTCTTTTTTTATGCTGCCACCTTGTGGTTAAATTCTGTCAGGAAATATTGTCACGGCAATTAAAATATTAAACGAGGATTATAAAATAAAGAAATGCAAATTTTTCAGCTCTATTATTTAGATTTTACAGCTTTTAAGTATTTAAAACAGTAGTAAAGCTATCTTTGTTGTTGTTGGTGGTGGTGGTGGTGGTGTTGTGCTGCCACCTTGTGGTTAAATTTTCAAATTGTGCCATGAATTTTGCACCTGTTTAATAATAATAATAAAATTAATAATAATAATAATAATAATAATAATAATGAATATATATGTTGGGTATGTTGAATATATATATTTTTGGATGTAATAAAACAGGTATTGAGGAAATCTCACCTCCTTGCTGGTCATTTTCTCTCTGTATGGAGTTTGATCGTCTCCTTTTTGATCGTCGTCTATAAGAAATCTTTCCCATGTCAGTCAGAATGAAAACTCTTATCAAATGAATGCACCCAGGATGCTGTGACCATCTAATAATAAAAGAAGAAAATTAAGATTACTTCAGTGGTACATCACTGCATTTAATAATTCCGAAGATTGTTTGTAAGATTGTATTATTATGCAGTAAAGAAGAAAAAAAAACAAGTTTAAAAGAAAAGTTTGGCCACAAATGAAAGGTAGAGGTTTCACTTTTACCTCAAATGTTGTCCATCATCACATCACGACATGTCCGGTGTCCACAGCTTGTTTCCTTAATTTAGCTAATGTAGCTATAAAGTAAAATTAATACATATATTATATACCAATATACTATATTACCTTCTGAATCACTTATACATGAAATCCAGATTATTATTTTTTTCTGCACGATTAATAAACTATAAAACAAGTCAACTTCAAAAAACTACATTCAGAGTAAAAGTGGAAGTTAAGTACAGTTTAAAAGAACAGCAACATCAAAGGAACATAAACGATTTATTGGTATGGCAGCTCTGCTACCATTGGTGTGTGAGTGAGACACAGTGTAAAGCGCTTTGGATAAAAGCGCTATATAAGTGCAGGCCATTTAGTAGTAGTAATAGTAGAAGCAGCAGTATTAGTAATAGTAATAGCAGTATTAGTAATAGTAGAAACAGCAGTATTAGTAATAGTAATAGCAGTATTAGTAATAGTAGTAGTAGTAATAGAAAAGTAAAGCAAAGCTGTCTCTTTTTAAAGTATACAGAAAATATAAATATATTCTCAGTTAAATATATGATTGACAGAATTAAGTAAAAATCATTTCTATTTTTATATGAAAGAAAATCATGTTGTAGCCTCCGACTGTTTTTGTATTTGTTTGTTTGAAGTCATTATTTAACAGCGTCGTTTCACTTCCTGTTTCAGCTTCTTCCTGTTTAAGTTCTTACGAAATTTCTTTACAGAGTTTTTTGTTTAAGAACATGCACACTTACATTTTTTTATCATTCCTAGTGTAAGATATATATATATATATACGCAGAAGCATCTATAAAAAAATAATTTTATAGCAGATATGATTGAAATAAAAGAAAAAGAATCCTGACCGCTAAACGCTTTCTCCGTCTGCCAGATTCAAATTTTGAAAAAGAGCGGGAACTATACGTCACCGCGCGCCGCTACCGGAAGTGATAGTTTTATTTTTTATTTCAGTCATATTAATATAATGTAAATATTTTCTGCCCGTTGTACACAAAACATTGTACACAAAACGTGGGTTTCATAATGGTTTTTATGTATTTTTTAAAATATTTTATGAAATATTTTATTAACCGTTATACCGCCAAATTGTGATAAGTCAGTCACGTCAACAGAGCCGCCATCTTGGATAGGTTAAGATCAAGTTAGGCTCTTCGACTTGAATAGAATTTAGAGCGGCATCGAAAATGGTATTTAAGTTACACTGATACACTGCACATGACTTGGCTGTAGGAATCATTGATTGTTGAAAAGAATAAAACAATTAATTGGTGTTTTTACATCATTCTTATATTACTGATTCCTAATACGTGGGTTAACACATGTACAATAATTAAAAGCAGCCACAGCATCAACACAAAACATCACATCACCATGTGTAGTCATTTCAAATTCGTTATCTTCCATTTTTAAAAACAGGTAGCTTAGGCTTGTGTTTATCGTATGGCAGCAGTGTGGTGCATAAAATCATGTAGACACTGGCCAAGAGTTTCAGTTCACACCAAATAGTCTATCAGAATGGGGGAAAGTGTGATCTTAACACTGATTACAGCATGGTGGTTAGTGCCAGGCATCATTTCGGTTCAACCATCATATGAACATCAAACATTAAATCAGCTAGACTTAATGATTATACTACTACTGTATCTGTACTATTACATGTTCTGTATATGTAATACTACTACTACTAATACTAATACTAATAATACTAATACTAATACCAATACTACTAATACTAGTACTCTTACTACTACTCATATTACTAATACTACTAGGCCTGCTACTACTACTACTACTACTAATAATAATAATAATAATAATAATAATAATAATAATAATAATAATACTAACAATAATAATAATAATACTAACAATGATAATAATAATAATAATAATAATAATAATAATAATAATAATCAGAACCTCATAACTGGATGAATCTTTCTCACACTCTTCAACAGAACTTGGTTTCTTCTTTGGACCTTCTTGTTAGAAATTTGTTCTAAAAAAGGATTGTAGATACGGCATTGAATTGTGTAAATATAACACTCGCACAAATGTATTTTACCCACATTTATTTTTGTTGTTTGTATGAATTGGAGTGTATGAATTTAACGTCTTGTTTGAACATTTAAACCCGCAACAGGATGATTTTTTTATTATATAAAACATTAAATTCTCCTGTATGATGCAATGTTCAGAGCACTGTGGGTAAACCCACAGTGGGTAAACCTTCTCTGTGAAATCTGAAAGAATGGAACTTCCTAAAATAAACTGGACGCTGGGGGTTCTCTTTGTTTGGCATTGGCCCCACCTATCTGAAATTACATGTTCTCTTCCCATTGGCTGAAGGCAGGAGGTTCAGCTCACCTGGAGTGGAGGATAGATGAGAGATAAGAGGTGAGAGGAGACGGCTCGAGGGAGGAACGTGACTGGTTTTTTGGCCCTCAGGGGAAGATTGGGATGCTTTGTGTTGATCCGACAGTGAAGATAGTTAGATAGAGTGTATTTGTATAGGTAGATAAGTGTGAGGGTATTTAGGAGCGCTGGTTATATGTTCCAGGAGCGTTTGAAAAGGACCGTGTGCACAAAGAGGACTCATCACCAGAAACACAATGAAGCTAAGTGCGTGTTTTTTCTGGAGTACTGATCTACCTTTCCAGAGACCCAGGGGCGGGGTCTTGTTTCCTGGAAGCGGGGAAGTGTTTTATATTTTAACTTTCGTGTGTGTGTGTGTGTGTGTGAGAGAGAGAGAGAGAGAGAGAGAGAGAGAGTAAGCGAGTAGTGAGACGTCAGGATTTCTATTATGTCGTGTAATAACCACCAGAGGGCAGTGCGGTGCAGAGTTAGCGTGTTATTTGTGTGTCGACGTTTGGCCTAGTGGGGGCGTACAGAGTAAATGTTTGTTGAACTTTCTTGAATGTTTTAATGGCTATGTTTTTCTAAATAAAATTGTAAAACAAAAAAATACATAATATAGAGAGAGGTTTATTACAGTGGCATAATACTTCACATTTTCCTATGAACCAATACTGCTCAGAACATTGTTTAGACATTTACATTAACATTTTTTCACTTAGCAGACGCTTTTATTCAAAGTGACTTACAAATGAGAAAGATACAAGCATTTTTTTTTATGAGTTAGTTAAGTGTTCACGGAAGAGGTGGGTCTTCAGCTGTTTTTTGAAGATGGTGAGAGATTCTGTGGTCCGGATTGAGGTTGGAAGTTCAATCCACCACTGAGGAACAGTTAGTGTGAAGGTTCTGGAAAGGGACCTTGCGCCATGCTGAGTGGGAGCTACTAAACGTCGGTCGCTAATCGATCGCAGATTGCGTGAGGGAACGTAAGCCTTCAGGAGAGAGTTGAGGTAGGAGGGTGTTGTTCCAGACAGGGGAGAAATGATTTTTTTTTTAAAAAAATATTGTGGATGTTTTAGTTTCAAGTCTATTATGTCCAAGTGAAGCTATCCAGTGATCACGGAGCATATCCCAGGAACACTGTGTGAGGTCCAGTCCACCACTGTTTCTATGGCACTGTCAGATGAAGTGTCCTGAAACAAACGGATAGATATTAGTGAGTGAATTTAGTATGAAAGTCTGTCACCAATTCTTTCTAAATCTCACCATCTTACCTTGAGCCTGAAGTTCAGGTTCAGTTGTTCACTGATGCTCATGAAGTTCTTTCTCACTGTAATTGAAGAGATGGAACATTATAGGCTACACATTATACATGTTTAGCTGGAACAATGGCAGTTTTTAGACATCACAGTATCTGTTTAAATCATCCCAGTAGACCGTATACAACAATGACCGACAGTAGTGTGCCTACAGACATACTATAGATGTTCTGTTGGGGAGCGAACATGTACAACTAAGTGTCTTAATATCCTGTCCATGGAAATCGCAAACACAGGTGAAGACAGGTTGTGACCAATCACACAGTAACTGCAGCTCGTTCCCCACCAATTTCCTAAAGCTAGTGTCCATTGCACAGCTAATCCATCTGAGACTGTTCATCACATGACTGCCACCCAACAGGCTGGCTTACATGGGTGGCCCTGTTACCAGACATTTGCCTACACACACCACCCTCTGGCCTGGCTCCAGGAGCTAATTTTAGCATTTTTGGTATCCCTACTAACCTGAAATAGTTGATAGTCAGTGTTCCTGTGCAGTTGTGAAAAACTGGAGAACAAACAGTGCTTCCATCAAAAGCAGAAATGTTTATTCTCAGACCGGAGGGGGGATAAGATGACAACCTCCTCAATGGTACGATCACCTGGAAAACACACACACAAATCAGGGAAGATGAGCTTTTTATAGCAAGAGTGCATTTTAACCAGCAGCATGCTTCATTGCTGATTTCAACATGCTCATATTCACCTCATTCAACTAGTGCTAGAACTATAGAAAGAAAGATTTCCATCCGTTCACCTTCACTCAAGTTAAAATCAGTATCAGTATCAGTCCAGTTTTATTCACAATATAAATGAAGTAATCACATTCATCGCCGCTGACACTGTATTAAAGTCTGTTCTACATTCCTTATAAATCTTACCTGAGCGTGAGGTTCAGTTTTTGCGTCACCGACGTTCGTGAATTTCGTTATCACTGTAAATGAAAGGATGGAGCAATTTACACATTATTCACCAATTTACACATTATTCACATTAATTATTACACATAAGGTCATTGAATAGAATGAATATATATATATATATATATATATATATATATATATATATATATATATATATATATATATATATATATATATGTTGAAGCCTTTTTTCATGTCTTATCTCCCACCCCACTATTAACCCTCATTCTTACCGAAATAGTTGATTATCAGTGTTCCTGTGCTGTTGTAGGTCACTGGAGCGAAAACATGGCTTCCATCAGCTGAAATATGAATCCTCCGATCAGACGGACAAATACATAATAAACACTTCTTCGATGGAGCAATCATCTGAAAAAGAGAGAACAGCACAAATCATGGAGTTTATTTATTCACTAATTCACCAGGAGACAGAATCCTACCATTTACTGCACTGATCTGTTACTATATTCAGCTCAGTATCAGTTTTACTCAGAATATAAACGAAGTAATCACGTTCATTAGCACTGACACTGTATTAAAGTCAGTTCTACAGTGCGTGGGAATCTTACCTGAGCCTGAGCTTCATATGTTTCCTCCCCGACGTTCAGGATTTTCTTTATCACTGTAAATGAAGAGATGGAGTTGCTCATTTACTAAACATTAAATATGAGTTCATTTTAATTTTCATTTTAGGTCTTTCCAGTGCAATAAGCAATATAGTTCTTTACACTTTCTGTGATGCAGCCATAGGCCTATTATTATTATTATTATTATTATTATTATTATTATTATTATAACATCTGCACATTTTCGTTAATGCAGTGATCAGATATATGTTTTAACACTTTTTTCTTAAAATTAAACACATTTGACCTGTTTTCAAATTTCGTATTTTTAACTGAAATCGAAAGAACGAAAAACAACTTATTTTAGGTTTTTTTTCGTTTGGGATTTGTAAATAAACAATAAATTAACACGCCCTTTTTTTTTTCTTTTTTTTTACATTTTCCGAAACTTGCTACACGGATTCCCGCCAAAATATCTCCCGTATTATAACACTATAATAGTAGTTAAAATATAATAATAATAATAATAATAATAATAATAATAATAATAACAACAACAACAACAACAACAACAACAACAATAATAATAATATCTTATTAATAACATTCATACTAAATTCATAATATATAAATAAATAAGTTATTTAAACTTCAACAATTAATAAAAATGCTTAATAAATAATACTAGGTTATTGAAATATTTTATAATTGTTTTGGGTTTTTTTTTTATCTGGATTGTTAAATTGGTAAAATTCGATATTCAATTTACCAACATTGTTACTGTTTGTAATAAACCATTAAACTAGTCACTGAATGCAAATAATATTTAAACAAGATCTTTCATATGATACTGACCGATTCAGAGATTCTGAATTGTAATTCCTTTCCAATTCTACAGTAAAGTGAACGTATTGATCTTAATTACGTATTGATCTTAATTAAAAGGCGTGGAGGTAGAGATGGGCAGGTTACATGTGCAGAATAACAGATCCCAAACCCCGACTTACCCTTATTCTTGCCGACGTAGTTAATAGTCACACTTCCTCTGATACTGTCGAACACTGGGGCACACACACGACTTCTTTCAACGGCTGAAATGATGATTTTCAGACCCAGTCCAGACGCGTATTCAGAAATGCAGCCCCAAAACGGAAAGGAGCCGCCAGCATTCTTGTACCGCCGAACACACTGCATCCTGTTAGAGCAAATATCACATTGTGATTCTTCAGTCCAGAGCTCCTGCTGCCATGGTTCTGCAGGTGGGTGTACCAGGGTTCCACTGGTTTCCGGTGGTGTATTTTTTAAGCTCACAGTGGGGGTTCACGCCCTTCATCCATGGGCACTCACTATGTCATTATAAGTAGAGCAGAAATTTGTCTCACTTGTGACAAATTTTTTGTCCTTATAACTAAGTAAACTGTGGAATTTCTATTCCACCCCTATTAAAACTCTGGTATGTACCCGAACAGCATTCTTTCACCTAGCAGGTCCGTTTTGTTTGGCCTGAGGGAACTATGTGCAGACGGTTGCGACGTGGACAGTGTAGGAAATTACAGCCTACCTCTCAGCAGATTCCACCCCGAACTGGTTAGGATACGTTTGTGCCACAATAAGATCGAATGATCAAAGCGACCCTTTATCTGAGTCTCATAAATATGTGTTTAATACTATCTAAAGTGGCATCCATACAGATAGCATGGGAGCGGCAGTGGGACATCAAGAACCATCCCTGAACAAAGGGCTATGTGACCGTTATTAGCATTCAGAAAGACTCGATAATCCAATCACCTCACCTCTCGGGGTCACACCTGTAACAACATCTGTACTGTGAGAACGGAAAGTGACCGCATCAAAGGCTATCCGTAATTTACATGTAGAATGAAACATTTACATGACATCCAGAAACCCTGGTTTGTAACTGTATAAATGTGTGTTGAGATCATTCGGGGTTCACTTTGAAATTTCACGATAGATGTATAGCCTGCTACTGTTTTCTCCACAGTCATCTTATTACTTTATTCGGTCTATATGGTTATCTTTAACTAAGGCGATCAGAATGATCTCTACAGTGTATTTTTAATGTGAAATAGGCTACACTTTTCTTTTTTTTGTGTATGGCAAGTTCTCATTTAAAATGTTCCTGAGACTACCTTTTCACTAAAGAGAAGTACCATGTTAAAGTTTTGGCCACCTGCTCAGAAGTAACGAATGGAATGTTACGTTGTTTATATTTATTGTGTTTAAACGAGAACGCGTCCCTGGACGATTGCATTACTGTACTGTGTTGCTCTTAACTTCATTCAGAGGCCGGTCACCGTCCACCTTCATGTCCTTTTCTGATCCCCGCAAACGGAGTATGTGTGAACCGCGCGTTCGAGCCGACAATTCCCGCACTGCGCGGTGCATAATAGCGCCGAACAAATTCCCAGTCTGGCCAAGCTTATTTACAAAGCACCGCTATCATCGCCGTAGCCTGTTTGTTATTGCTACCCGGTGTCGTTATCAAGACTCCATGGCAGCTCTGCTACCATTGGTGTGTGTGTGTGAATGGGTGAATGAGACACACTGTAAAGCACTTTGGATAAAAGCGCTATATATGTGCGCCATTTACCAATTAATCTGGTCAAATGGATTCAGTGTTCAACTTTTTGAGTTAGCCTACACGCAGAAAATAAATAGTCACAATAATAAAAATGAAAACGCGGGAAAGTCTGACCGGGGAACCGCACATCATGAAGATTAATGTAGCCTAAGATGCCGACAGTAGCGCATTACAGATTTACAGCCAAGAGACTTCTGAATTTCAGACCGCAAACGGTTCAGAACCGAACGTTCTACTTAAGGTTCAGAACCATAAATACTTCATTAACTGAAACAGAGTATACAAACGACCGTTAGATCCTTACCTCTGTCCTGTGCGGAGAGAACGGAGCGCTCGTGCGCACACTCCATCCAGCAGAAGCGCCTATTGTTTTATCACGACACTGACGGTGTAGGGTGTGTCAAGCTTCCAGAATCTTCACACTAACTGTTCCTCATTGGTGGATTCAATTTCCAGGTGAATCTCTCACCATCTTCAAAAAACAGCTAAAGACCCACCACTTCCGTGAACACCTAACTAACTCATTAAAATAAATAAATAAATAAATAAATAAATAAATAAATAAATAAATAAATTGCACTTACGCCTCTACTCTGCGCACTTTGCTTCTTCTGGAATTCAATTAACGGATCGTGTACAGTTGCACTACCTGTATTGTTCTCCGCTTGACATGTCGCTTTGCTTGTATTTCCTCATTTGGAAGTCGTACAGCCAATACAGCCAAGCGCGTAACCATGGTAACCATGGTAACCACCCCCCCACCCCTAAATAAAGTTCGCATATTTACAAGATATATCACCGAACTTGCGTTGAGTATAGGCGCAACCAAGTGTTCAATTGGAGGGAACTGTTTCTGAACTGTCCACTGGTTCTAGTTTTGAACCAAATTACACTGTTCACCGAAATTTTAAAAAAGTATTTACACTAGTTGACAACTTTTCACCTAATGAATAAGGGACATTCACACGAACTGGTGTGTGAATGGCGCAAGGACAGCTGCTTCAACGACAGTGAAATACATATTAATACGGCCCTTCAGCCATTATATACGTTGGACGTGCCAAGTTAATCCTTCTTTATAAATTTTAGCACTGGCTAGACGCCGCTTGAAGTGTACTCACTTGATGGAGGCCTAGTTTACATTTACATAACATTTACATTCATGTAGCAGACTTTTTTTTTCAATATCTTTAATTAGTTGTTCATTAGTCAAGCTTTTTAATATATTGGTACATTGTGCTTTGGATGATGCTAATTCTTTTTCTTTTCTTCAATTCAAAGAGCCATGACAAGTTCACCATATCGGCTGATATCATCCATCTGCATTGTAACCTAATCAAGATCAGATGCCTTTCTCTTGCAAAGTGTCATTAGTCCTCAGTGACTATTCCTGAGTTTGTCAGATTGCTATAAGGAACACTTGCAAAATTTAGATTCTATTGTGGATTTCTTCACTGTCCATCTGCAACCCCAATTCCACAAAAGCTGGGACGCTGGGTAAAATGTAAATATACGCAGAACGCAATGACTCGAAAACCTGTACGTTATTCACAATAGAACATAGAAAACATATCAAATGATTAAACTGAGGAAACGGACCGCTTTAAGGAAAAAATAAGGTCATTTTGAATTCGATGGCCGCAACACGTCTGAAAAAAGTTGGGACGGGGGACAACAAAAGTCTAGAAAAGTAAGCGTTAGTATAAAGAAACAGCTGGAGGTTAATTGGCAGCAGGTCAGTAAGATGATTGGGTATAATAATAAAAAATATCTTAGAGAGGCGGAGTCTCTCAGAAGAAAAGATGGGCAGAGGTTCACCAATCTGAGATTAAACTGATTCTACAATCTGTGGATCAATTTCAGAATAATGTTCCTCAATGTAAAATGATCTCATCATCTACAGAAAATAATATCATCAAAATATTCAGAGAATCTGGAGAAATCTCTGTGCGTGAGGGATTGGGGTGAAAATCAATACTACATGCCCGTGATCAGGCAGCACTGCATTAAAAACAGGCCTGATTCTGTAATGGAAATCACTGCATGGGCTCAGAAACATGTCCAGAACTCACTGTCTGTGAACACAGTTTGCAGAGCCGTCCACAAACGCTGGTAAAAGCTCTATCATGCAGAGAAGAAGCTATATGTGAACATGATCCAGAAACGCCGCCATCTTCTCTGGGCCCGTCCTGCTTTTTATCAGCGCTCAGTTTATCAGATCTCAGTTTAAAAGTCTGCATCTTTGATGGTATAGGCTGCATTTGTTGAAAATGGAATGGGCAGCTTGCACTTGAGAGACTTCTGTAAGTCAGCAATTATCCAAGTTTAGTTTTAATGAGATCCTTGTAGGTGGGCATTCAACTGGGTTGCTTGTCCTCCATTTCTGATCTTTTTAAATCTGTGTGATTGTTTTAACCTTGCACGGCTTATTGTTAACCCAACTTGTCTGAATATCAAACACCCTGACAAGTCAGACACACAACTGCATGCACACGACTTTGTAATCTCTAACCACAGAGTGATCTCTGAGTGAAGCCACGGTTCCTTTTTTTAGAACGATGACTTGAAACGAGCATTTTTCATACCTGGGACAGCTGACAACAGCAACTATATGTATTGTTAATGCAGGACGTCTCAGGAAACTGGTTTAACTCTTTTGGTTGGGACCAAATGTATTTTATTGGCATTCTGAAATATTTATCGTCTAAACTATAAAAGGAAATAAAGCCTTACATTTCAATATGTATCAACCTTTTAAAAAGAGTTAAATCAATCTCTATGGAAGTTTTCACAAATCCAGTTTTAACTGTAAACAATGTTTATTTATGATATTAATAGACAGTGTTTCATGAATATGGCCTCACAAGTACTTTTACTTTTTTTTGCAAGCTGTTGACTAAGGAACTAAAATAAGGGTTAAGACATTACATTTACATTTAATATTTTAATGTACAAAACGTCGGTCGCTAATTGATCGCAGATTGCGTGAGGGAACGTAGGCCTTCAGGAGAGAGTTGAGGTAGGAGGGTGTTGTTCCAGACAGGGGAGAAATGATTTTTAAAAAAATATTGTGGATGTTTTAGTTTCAAGTCTATAGTGTCCAAGTGAAGCTATCCAGTGATCACGGAGCATATCCCAGGAACACTGTGTGAGGTCCAGTCCACCACTGTTTCTATGGCACTGTCAGATGAAGTGTCCTGAAACAAACGGATAGATATTAGTGAGTGAATTTAGTATGAAAGTCTGTGACCAATTCTTTCTAAATCTCACCATCTTACCTTGAGCCTGGAGTTCAGGTTCAGTTGTTCACTGATGCTCATGAAGTTCTTTCTCACTGTAAAAGAAGAGATGGAACATTATAGGCTACACATTATACATGTTTAGCTGGAACAATGGCAGTTTTTAGACATCACAGTATCTGTTTAAATCATCCCAGTAGACCGTATACAACAATGACCGACAGTAGTGTGCCTACAGACATACTATAGATGTTCTGTTGGGGAGTGAACATGTACAACTATACTACCGGGCTCAGAGGATCATAGTCGGCACATCTTCACTTTAATAGTGTAGCACAACACATGCAGAAACGCCATGCAATTTCAGAAGCCCCTGAATAAAACACAACATGCCAGGGTCACCCCTGTTACCCACTGCTGCAGTGAAACTATAAACAATAATGCAACAAGCTATAATATGCTATTCCACTTCCCATACTTCTGATCTTATTCTTTGACTATCTGCAGCTCATGGCCACGGGTCACGAATGTAGATTGACTTGTAAACAAAGAGCTTTGTGCACAAACTGAGATCCTGGATCACTACCACAGATTGGTACAGAAACTGTAATACTGCTGCTGCTAGAACACTGCTACCTCAATCCCTCCATAATGGACACCTCTCCAACATCGGCTGTGTCTTAATATCCTATCCATGGAAATCGCAAGCACAAGTGAAGACAGGTTGTGACCAATCACACAGTAACTGCAGCTCGTTCCCCACCAATTTCCTAAAGCTAGTGTCCTCTGGCCTGGCTCCAGGAGCTAATTTGAGCATTTTTGGTATCCCTACTAACCTGAAATAGTTGATAGTCAGTATTCCTGTACAGTTGTGAAAAACTGGAGAACAAACAGTGCTTCCATCAAAAGCACAAATGTTTATTCTCAGACCGGAGGGGGGATAAGATGACAACCTCCTCAATGGTACGATCACCTGGAAAACACACACACAAATCAGGGAAGATGAGCTTTTTATAGCAAGAGTGCATTTTAACCAGCAGCATGCTTCATTGCTGATTTCAACATGCTCATATTCACCTCATTCAACTAGTGCTAGAACTATAGAAAGAAAGATTTCCATCCGTTCACCTTCACTCAAGTTAAAATCAGTATCAGTATCAGTCCAGTTTTATTCACAATATAAATGAAGTAATCACATTCATCGGCACTGACACTGTATTAAAGTCTGTTCTACATTCCTTATAAATCTTACCTGAGCGTGAGGTTCAGTTTTTGCGTCACCGAGGTTCGTGAATTTCGTTATCACTGTAAATGAAAGGATGGAGCAATTTACACATTATTCACCAATTTACACACTATTCACATTAATTATTACACATAAGGTCATTGAATTGAATGAATATATATATATATATATGTTGAAGCCTTTTTTCATGTCTTATCTCCCACCCCACTATTAACCCTCATTCTTACCGAAATAGTTGATTATCAGTGTTCCTGTGCTGTTGTAGGTCACTGGAGCAAAAACATGGCTTCCATCAACAGCTGAAATATGAATCCTCCGATCAGGCGGATAAATACATGGAGCAATCATCTGAAAAAGAGAGAACAGCACAAATCATGGAGTTTATTTATTCACTAATTCACCAGGAGACAGAATTCTACCATTTACTGCACTGATCTGTTACTATATTCAGCTCAGTATCAGTTTTATTCAGAATATAAACGAAGTAATCACGTTCATTAGCACTGACACTGTATTAAAGTCAGTTCTACAGTGCGTGGGAATCTTACCTGAGCCTGAGCTTCATATGTTTCCTCCCCGACGTTCAGGATTTTCTTTATCACTGTAAATGAAGAGATGGAGTTGCTCATTTACTAAACATTAAATATGAGTTCATTTTAATTTTCATTTTAGGTCTTTCCAGTGCAATAAGCAATATAGTTCTTTACACTTTCTGTGATGCAGCCATAGGCCTATTATTATTATTATTATTATTATTATTATTATTATTATTATAACATCTGCACATTTTCGTTAATGCAATGATCAGATATAGGTTTTAACACTTTTTTTCTTAAAATTAAACACATTTGACCTGTTTTCAAATTTCTTATTTTTAACTGAAATCGAAAGAACGAAAAACAACTTATTTTAGTTTATTTTTTGTTTGGGATTTGTAAATAAACAATAAATTAACAAGCCTTTTTTTAAAAAAAAAAACATTTTCCGAAACTTACTACTTAATTTAATTTAAAAAGAACGAATGATACACAGATTCCAGCCAAAATATCTCCCCTATTATAACACTATAATAGTAGTTAAAATATAATAATAATAATAATAATAATAATAATAATAATAATAATATCTTATTAATAACATTAATAGTACAATCAACAATTAATTAAATGCTTAATAAATAATACTAGGTTATTGAAATATTTTAGAATTGTTTTGGGTTTTTTTTTTTATCTGAATTGTTAAATTGGTAAAATTCGATATTCAATTTACCAACATTGTTACTGTTTGTAATAAACCATTAAACTAGTCACTGAATGCAAATAATATTTAAACAAGATCTTTCATATGATACTGACCGATTCAGAGATTCTGAATTGTAATTCCTTTCCAATTCTACAGTAAAGTGAACGTATTGATCTTAATTACGTATTGATCTTAATTAAAAGGCGTGGACGTAGAGATGGGCAGGTTACATGTGCAGAATAACAGATCCCAAACCCCGACTTACCCTTATTCTTGCCGACGTAGTTAATAGTCACACTTCCTCTGATACTGTCGAACACTGGGGCACACACACGACTTCTTTCAACGGCTGTAATGATGATTTTCAGACCCAGTCCAGACCCGTATTCAGAAATGCAGCCCCAAAACGGAAAGGAGCCGCCAGCATTCTTCTCTGCTGCCTTCCGACACTCATCCTTGTACCGCCGACCACACTGCATCCTGTTAGAGCCAAATCACATTGTGATTCTTCAGTCCAGAGGATTAAACAGAGTATTCAAACGACCGTTGAATCCTTACACGTACACCGATTCACTTACCAGACGCTAAGACGCTTCTATGCAAAGCGAGAAAATACAAGCATATCCTTACCTCTGTCTTCGCCACAGCAGAAGCGCTTGTTTGCATTCCATTCAGCAGAAGCGCTTGTTTGCTCCTTTTGTGAGTTTCTCTCACACCTCTCTTCAATGGACACCGCAACGGCTATTCTGGGCGGCTGTGTCGCGGGTGGTAGAGCGGGTTGTCCACTAATCGTAGGACAACGTTGGCGGTTCGATTCCCGGCCCGTTGGCACGACGTCGTTGGCGGTTCGATTCCCTGCCCGGGTGACTCCACACGTCGAAGTGTCCTTGGGCAAGACACTGAACTCCAAGTTGCTCCCGCTCCCGCTCCAAGTTGGTACCTTGCATGGCAGCTCCTGCTACCACTGATGTGTGTGTGTGAGTGTGTGAGAGAGAATGGGTGAATGAGACACAGTGTGTAAAGTGCGGATAAAAGCGCTATATTTACCATATTCTATGTTCTCTTGAAAGCACCTCCCTCTAACCTGCTCGCACGGCTCTTAGAAGCTCTGCGTAATAACCTGGCCAAACTAACAGCATCTGAAAGGAATAAAATTTTAAGTAAGTCAAGACTCACCAGACCAGACTCATCTAACCGGTTTCCAGACACCTCTCTTTTTCTAACAGCATCTCCACTGCTAAAGCCACATAGCATACTACCAAAAGAAGATTGGCAGTTCCAACACCCGCACTCTCTTCAAAACCTTTTCTTCTCCTCTGTCCCCCTCCTGCCCCTTCCCCTACCTCTCTCACGGAAGATGACTTTTCCAACAAGGTTACATATTATCAGAAACCGGTTGTCAACCCCAGGCACGTATAGACCACTCCTCGTCCTTGTAACAGGTCTCCTTCTCTCCCCTCTCAGAGACTGATGTCTCAAAACTCCTCCTCTCTAGACGTCACACAACCTGTTCTCTTGACCCGACCCCTTCTCACCTTCTTCAGTCCATCTCTCCCATTTCCATTTATTTATTTAGCGGATGTGTTAAAAATGTGTGTGAGTGCAGGTAATAGCTGTATTGCTCTCCGCTTGATATATCTTGCTTTGCTTGTATATCCTCATTTGTAAGTCACTTTGAATAAAAAAAATACACGCATTTTTTGTAAGCTGTTGACTAAGGAACTAAAATAAGGGTTAAGATGCAAAATATGTACTGTGAAACAATTGACAAATCATGATTCTCTATTTGATCCTTGTGTGAGCCAAATGATCAGAGTTTTTATTTTTCATAAGTTTATTTATCCACTGCCGCAGCCTGTGTTATTATTCCACAGTGCCATGCCATGGGAGTAGAGCTGTAAGACAATTCAGGCTCTATCTAAGACATGAGAATCTGATCTGCAAGAACTCAGACTGAGTGTTTATTGGAAATAGCTGTTAAACATGAAGACCATGTATTCGTTTTTTTACCTTCCCAACTTAACGATTTAACAAGGTTTGACCGACAAAATCATTGTGTGCGCTTGAGTCATTCGACCACAGCAACACAAGAATGGTAACAATTTGAGAGAGATCACTGGATCATTTAAGTCATGAGTCAACAATTTACCGAAGCTATGTCCGCAAGACTTTCAGAAGAACCACTGGCTTAACCGCAGTTAATGTTCGGGCCACTTGGTCACCTCTGGTTTCTGTCTTGTGACATCTTTAAAGCTATTGTGTAGGATATTCCTGAAGTTTTGCAGGGACACGTTTGGCTCTTTGACTCTGGGACCTTCAGTAAGAGCAAACTTACACATAGGCTCTGTGCCCTGTAGGCCTGTTCATAAATCCTGGCTGTGGGAAAGTGTGCATAATTACATTTAATATTTTATTAATACCAGCAGGCCAGAATGTTCCTCCAGTATTCAGAAAGACTGCTGTTGTCTCCCTCACTTCCCTTATGGGGTTGTTGGGTTTTGACAGATCACCATCAAGAAGTACAGAAGCTGCTTTTAGACAATCTGCTTGCTTTATATATTTATTTATTTATTTATTTATTTATAGCACATTCATATTTTCAGTCATTTGAGCCTAGATTGTGGTTGAACTGAGGTCACAGCACATCTCAGGTTTCAATCAGAGAATTAAGACACTCACGTCACCTGAGCTGAAGAAAGAGTCGGCTACCTGTTTATTTTCATAATTTAGTTCAATACAGGTTTAGAAGATACAGACAGATGTGTACAGTGCATCCGGAAAGTATTCACAGCCTTTGCCATGCCATGATACTTCTTTGCAGGACCTCTCAAGCTCCATCAGGATGGATGGGAAGTAGGAATGGACTGAAGAGTCGCTTCCGTCTGGCTACTCTACCATACAGGCCTGATTGGTGGAGCGCTGCAGAGATGGTTGTTCTTCTGGAAGGTTCTCCTCTCTCCACAGAGACACGCTGGAGCTCTGTCAGTGTGACCGTCGGGTTTTTGGTCACCTCCCTGACTAAGGCCCTTCTCCCCCGATCGCTCAGTATGGCCGGACGGCCAGCTCTAGGAGGAGTCCTGCTGGTTCCAGACTTCTTCCATTTATGGATGATGGAGGCCACTGTGCTCATTGGGACCTTCAATGCTGCAGAAATGTTTCTGTACCCTTCCCCAGATCTGTGCCTCGATACAAACCTGTCTCGAAGGTCCTCAGACAATTCCTTGGTCTTCATGGCTTGGTTTGTGCACTGACATGCATTGTTAACTGTGGGACCTTATATAGACAGGTGTGTGCCTTTCCAAATCATGTCCAATCAACTGGATTTACCACAGGTGGACTCCAGTCAAGGTGTAGAAACATTTCAAGGATGATCAGCGGAAACAGGATGCACCTGAGCTCAATTCTGAGTGTCATGGCAAAGGCTGTGAATACTTATGTACATGTGCTTTTTTGTTTTTTATTTTTAATAAATTTGCAAAGATTTCAAACAAACTTCTTTCATGTTGTCATTATGGGGAATTGTTTGTAGAATTTTGAGGAAAATAATGAATTTAATCCATTTTGGAATAAGGCTTTAACATAACAAAATGTGGGAAAAGTGGAGCGCTGTGAATACTTTCCGGATGCACTGTACATTACAGCATTTTTCAAAATATTTAATGTTTGTGACATGCATGTTGGCATCAGGTGGTGACATCACTTCCTCCTGCGGTTCATCCCAGCGGAGCGTGCGCGTACAGTCTGGCGCAGTTTCGTGTACGTTTCCCCCGCGTCTGGAACGAGAGACAGACGGACCGTCTGATGATGAAGAGCAGAGAAAGAAGGAGAAGATATGATCTGCTTTTCTTTTGCTCTTTCTCTCCTGTACACTTCTGAGCTTCCCGAGGCTGGACACGGTGTCCGATCTCCCGCACTCTGCTGACTCGGTGTGATGGTCCGAGTGTGTTTAAGTCTCTCCAGGGTTTTATTCAGAGACGCGTTCTCCTGCTCGAGAACCCTGATCCTGATGGAGTTCACCTTCAACTGCTGCTCCATATCACACAGCACATCACCTGTACCTGAGAGATAGAGATAGAGAAATGAATCCCCTCAAAGACTGCACTCAAACTGGTTATGAGGCTAATAAACATGTGCAGGTCTTCAAAACAAAGTCAGACTCTTATGGACAATTTTTAATTAGCCTTTTAACAAGTTATTTAAATTAATTTACGTATTAATGAATTACTGTGTTCATTCATTTAAGTTAAAACATCTCAAAAAGCCATCGTCTGTGATAAATAAACAACAGGCCTAATACTACTGATCAGAACACTCTCGCCATCTACTGGCGAAAATATAAAATTGCAGAACAATTCTACTAATCCATCACACAGAACTAGCTTCACCTGATAAATAATGTATATTGTGTGTTAAATGTGTATTTTTGTTGGTTAAACTAGCTCTTAATGTTAGTTAAAGTCATTTTGTTCTTCATTTCTACATCTTCACCCTAATTAATTTCCGACGCCATCCAGGTTAGCTAGCGGCCCGTAAAATAGCTCGCGTTTGCCTCAGGTGTGTGTGAGCAACATTTCAGTCTTTCGGAGTCCTGATTTAAAGGCAGTTTCTCATTTATTTATTTAACAGAGTTTCTGTGTGTGTGTGTGTGTGTGTGTGTGTGTGTCTCACTCTGTGGTGTAGTGTGTTGGCGATTAAGTTCAGGAAAAGCCACCAGGATCCTCTCTCTCTCCTCAGCCTGTTGTAAATCCTCAGTCAGTCTGGACACACACTCCTCCAGCTCCCGGACTCGCACACGCTGCTGCTCTCGGTCCTCTTTCAGAGACAGGAGCTCAGACTGGAGAGGAAACACCCACACACACACACACACACACACACACACACACACACACACACACACACACACACACACGTAGTTATGATCTCTAAATGTAAAGTTGGATTTAAAAGCAGTGTTGTAAGCTCTTTTTAGAGGAAAGTAGCTTATACACACACAGGAAGTCGCTAGATGATGTCACATATCCATTTGCATATTCATTGCTTTTGTCACTGTCATTTGCATATCGAAACATGTTACAAGACTCTCTTCATATTAATGCGAACCCATTTCTATAGTAACAGCAGGTTCACAGAGACTTGCGTTTTCTGTAAGGAGACATTTATTTTACATTCTTGGAAGGAGTCTCCAGTTTCAGAGCTAAAGATCGAGAGAGAAGAAAGAGAGGCTGCATTGTGAGGGAACTGCTATAACGTGTGTGTGTGTGTGTGTGAGATTAATACCTCCTGCTGTGTGAGTTGTTCCTGCAGTGTGTTGCTCTCCTGTGTGGTGTGTGCGAGTGTGTCAGTGAGCTCGGCTTTCTCATCCTCACACTCTTCCAGACGAGACTGCACATCCTCACACTGCTGCACCAACGCGTCTACACGCTCCAGCAGGGCCTGCTGCTTCAGCACCATCGCCTGACACACACACACACACACTAACTTCAAAAGCAGAACACCACAACACTAATACACATACAGGCAATCAGAACCTGAGCGACGACACACCTACACGCTTCATTTCAAATAAACACACACACACACACACACACCTCGTGTTGGCGCTGAGTGCTGTGATATTTAGCTCTCTCCTTATCCAGAAGTTTCTGTGTGTCACCGAGCTCCAACTCCAGATTTCTCTTCTTCTCCTCCGTCTCCTTCCATCTCACTTCCTCCAGACGAAGCCGGTGCACTTCATCCAGCAGGGAATCCCTCTCACTCTCTAGACACACACACACACACACACACACACACACACACACACACACATGTAAGATGATCTCAGTAGTTTATAAGGTTGCTGTAAGTAAGACTCACCGAGACACTGCCGTGTTTCTCTCTGCAGCTCAGATTCTCCTTTCAGTTCGGAGATTTTCACTTCTAAAGCCGCAGCTCCTGAAAAATGCCAAATGTGGGAAAAAATAGAATTTAAAAAAAGGAAATATATAAACAGGTGAATTTCAAAAGAAGGAAAAAGGTACAAATGGAGTGTGAAATGATTTTAAAAGAGTTCTGTAGTAAAATGAAGTGCGGTGCACCTCGCCTCATCTCCTCCTGCAGTGTCTTCAGCTCCTCGTCTCGTCTGCGCTTCTCCTCCTGCAGCGTTCTCTCCCACTCCTCCTCTCTCCTCCTCCTCTCCTCCCTCTCTCTCCTGTCCTCCTCCTCCTCTCTCCTCCTCCTCTCCTCCCTCTCTCTCCTGTCCTCCTCCTCTCTCCTCCTCCTCTCCTCTCTCTCTCTCCTGTTCTCCTCCTTCTCTCTCTGCAGCTGTGCTCTCAGCTTGTCTCTCTCCTCTTCTGCTTCCTGCAGCGTGCGTGTGAGCGAATCCACCTTCTCCTGAACCTTCACACACAAGCACACACATCTGTAACACATCTGTAACACCGCACAGAACTGAGCTGTGTGTTTATGAATAAACGATAATCCCGTGTCTCACGTGAGTGACGTGTTCCTGGATGCGTCCCAGATCCCGGTGCTGCTCGCGGGCCCAGAGAGCCAGGTCGCAGGCGGAGAGGCGTCCGAGCTGCAGCGTTTCTTCCACGGCCTGCAGGAAGCTCCAGAGAGAGCAGGAGAGGCCCAGAGCCTGGCACAGAGACGCCACGGCGTGAGCGCTGTCCTGCAGCGTTGCCTGGGCTCCGGCACAGGCGTCACATGGTACCAGGGCCGAATCCAGCGTCTGAGAGCTCACGCTGCGACACGGCTGAGGCGGAAGGGAAGTGTGGAGGCTGTGGGACGGGGATGAGGGCGGGGCCGAGCGCTGGGACGTAGAGCTGGAGATCCGGGGGTCAGTGTGCGTGCTGCTGCTGGAGGATGAGGGGGAAGGTTCCGTCCTGGACGCGCTGCTCATTCTCTGAAAAATACATTTCTGCTTTAAACCTTCTCGCAGTCTGAAATGATCTGAAGATAATCAGACAGCGCTTACAGCAGGTCCTTGTATTTAATGTATAAATAGAGATGTCTCTGATCCCATACGGTTATCGGTATCGGACCGATATCGGACCAGCACAGAACACTGATCGGATATCGGCGATCCTGTACCAAAATCCTGTACACAGATCCTGTACCAAACTACAGAGAGTTCTCATTTTTCACCTCTTCTTTTGTTGATGATTATTTACCTGTTGTCTCTGCTGGCTGCTGAAGTGGATTAAATTGCTCCAGTAGCGTTTCACCACCAGGCCCACACACACCGATCCTCCAGCCTTCCCACAATCCCCTGCTCTCTTGCTTCCTAACATCTGCTCAGTGTAGGCGTTAAAACTCTGTAGCAGGAGCAGCAGTCTGAACACACACACACACACACACACACACACACACACACACACACACACACACACACATTCATCAGTGTAAATGCCAAAGAACCTTTTCATCTGTCCACGTTCCACATGTGATTTATTTACCCTCATTCAGCATGTTACAGTTTATTAATTATATATATATAAACTATTTTATCTGTAAATGAATCAGAATTTAATTGAATCAAGTAATTGACGTCACCTGTCAATCACCAGCTCTAACAGCACAACGTGTGAGTGCTGGTTAAACTCCTCCTCTCCCTCCACGTAGTCATACTGCTCCAGCAGCTGCACCAGGTCCAAATCACACGACTCTTTATCCGGGAACTTCCACGACCGGAAACGGACCGGTCCGGTGCGCGAGAACACCTCCACCAGCGCGCCTTGTAAATCTATTACATCTCTGCGCAGACTCTCCACGCAGTCCCCGGCTCCTAAAAGATGACTCATGGTGCAACAAACATCAACAGAATAATTAATACTTGGCGAATGGCCTCTACCACACGCTGATGAAGCAGTGTCTGTTTACGACTCGTTACCATGGAAACAGCCGGAATCATCAATCGAAGCGTTCCTAAAATGATTACGGGATATGTAGTTTGCAAATGTGCTAAATAACTCCAACTTATAAATATTTCCATTTTAGAATCGATATAACCAGTGAGAACATCCTAATATCTCCTCACTTCATAACAAATTATACAGGAACTTGTCTCAGAATGAAATGCGAACAAAATGAAGGAACTGACTTCATTTTCAGGACTTCATTTCCCATAATTCTCTATAATTTAGTTACCGGAAGTATTCTCATCTTCAATGCTAGCGGCTCGGAAGCCGTGAGAGGGAGTTTTTTTTCCCCCCCGACGATTTGATTATCTTTAAATAATAAACAGATTTTTGTTCTTTAGAAAATAGGTTTGTTATTTAAGGATAATTAAAAGCTCCGCAGTAGATCGGAGCGCCAGGGGTTGTGTATTTTATTTCCGATCCGGAGAATCAGCGAGGTTTGTTGCTCCGCCATGCCGCCGGTACAGATCTCTCAGCCCGAGGCCAACAACAAGGTGAGAGCTAGCAGTTAGCTTAGCGGCTAATGACCGTTAAGCTAAATATTTACAAGTCTTTTAGTCAGATACGTCAGAATATAACGATAAAACAACATAAAAACATTCTCTAAACCTAAAAGGCTTCAATTACGTTTAGACGACGCTGTTGGTCGTACTCTCGTAGTCTTAGCTAAATCAGCTAACGTTAGCAAATTGCAAGCGCGAGACTGTAGCTAGAAACGTAGGCTAAAATGTTTTGTTTATTTAAACTCACTTTTATATTCACTCTGTACATTTCTGTAAAATGTTTTATATAGCTTTGCTTTAAGGATTTGAAATTGTTGCGTAAAACCTCATTAGGTCCGGTTCGATAAGACGACATCATATCGATGTCGCGATATATTTACGTCACGATAACTTTCCTTATTGTTATCGTTGGTATTGCCAGGTGTGAGTGCGACTATTATATTCTATTAGAATATTACCGCTTCTTTAAAAAAAAAAAAAAAAAAGGTTTCCATTTTGTAGTATTATTTAATTATTTTCCAAAGTAGATGATTGGTTCTGTTTATTTCACTTCTTGTGTCATTTACACGTATTACAAGCGATAGATAGGCGTGGTTAACCTGATGATATTTGTCACACTTGTGTTAAAATGACAGGTTTTGTGTTTTTGTACGCAGGCCGATGAGCAGAAGGAAGAATCTCCGGCCACTAAGTCCATCGTGGGGATCATATATCCTCCTCCTGAAGTGCGCAACATCGTGGACAAGACCGCCAGCTTCGTAGCGAGGTACGGTCCTCAACACCGAGTTCAGAACGATCCGATTATTAGTCTGTAGCAGACTGTGTGCTAACGTATGTACGGTGAAGATCCTCTAACGGTAGATCTGTGATTTAAACATCACGTTTCTGTGTGTAGCTCTTTAACCGGGAAACGTGAAATAGTTTCACGTGAGCTCATAATTGGCTGGTTTTTTAATTAGCTAGCTACATACCACAGAGCTGTAATTCATCCTGTATGTGTATGTTTTTGTTTCCGCCATCTCCAATACCACATTCAAAGCTGTCCTGAAGGTCTGGTGCGATCCTATTGGTCGATTTTAGTCGAGCGTCATAGCAGTGTTCACACTAGCGAAGAATTTTCTCACTCTGGTAGAACTTTGGCCACAATGGAGCTAAATCGTCCACCGATAATAAGAGTGAGAAGCTTTATGCGTTCTCACGGTAGAAGAATTTTAGGGTTGGGCGATTTTTCATCGGTTTAATAACAGCGTGTAAACCTAAATATCTAGATTAGAGGTCGACCAATCAATCAGCACCGATAACCGATTGCTGGAACTATCACACAGCGATAGCTTTTCCCGGCTGTGTCCGTTGTGGAGCGGATGAGAAGGGTCTGCTGTCGTTATACAGCACGAGAGCGGCCTCTAGAGGCGAAATAAAAACACTGGCTAATTTTGTCATTTGAAGTGTTTTTCGAGTCATTTTGGACGTGTCTATTTTTATTTGTTATTTGGAGTGTTACTTTTTGTTTCAGTTTGGATGAATACATTTTATTTACTTTAATATTTATTGATAGTTAATATATTAATATTTATATATTTATTTCATTTTTTTTAAAGTACTGCGCATTTTCATGGTACTGTTTATTTTTGGGATAAAGTTCAGCAGTGTTTTACTCGGAGTGTTATGTTTTCATTCGGTGTCAGTATTAAAATCTATCGGTTGATTAATCGGTTATCAGCAGGTAGGTACCGCCCGATTTAGTTACAGGTATCGGTAAAAGCCCGGTATCGCTCGACCTGTAGATCTAGACATGTCTCGTGTTGTGAAAAAGTCTTAGGGGGTGTGTCTGAATCACTCCATACAGGAACGGGCCTGAGTTTGAAGCGAGGATTCGTCAGAACGAGATCAACAACCCCAAGTTTAACTTCCTGAACCCCAATGACCCGTACCATGCCTACTACCGCCACAAGGTCAACGAGTTCAAAGAGGGCAAAGGTCAGGAGCCATCGGCCGCCGTGCCTAAGGTCATGCAGCAGCAGTCCTTGCAGCAGGCGCAGCAGCAGCTCCCGCAGAAGGTCAGATTACCTCCTTTCACTCAGTAGTAATAATAATAATAATAATAATAATAATAATAATAACCCTTTGTTGTGTCATGCTTCCCCCAGGTCCAGGCGCAGGTCATCCATGAGACGGTCGTCCCCAAGGAGCCTCCGCCCGAGTTCGAGTTCATGGCCGACCCGCCCTCCATCTCGGCCTTCGACCTGGACGTGGTGAAGCTGACGGCTCAGTTCGTGGCGCGTAACGGCCGCCAGTTCCTCACGCAGCTCATGCAGAAGGAGCAGAGGAACTACCAGTTCGACTTCCTGCGCCCTCAGCACAGCCTCTTCAACTACTTCACCAAACTGGTGGAGCAGTACACCAAGGTGCGTACGAGCAAGGATGTCCGACATACGAACTCCACATAGGCTCGCGGGCTCGAGTTACTTTCTTACAGCCAGCCGCAAAAGTTCCTGGTTTCTAGGCTGGAAAAATTTACATCTGGGAAGCAGATGTCCATGTTTATTTAATAAAGTTTTCCTGACTGTACGAACACAGAATTACAAGATTTCAGCACATGCAAAAGTTAGAACTTACTCTAGTTAGTTCGTTAGTCGAATTAAGAATCACTGAGAGTCAAGAAAACAGCCTAGGTCACATGACCTAATACAGAAAATGCTGAGCTTTTGGCAGTTTTAGTACGTGTGGGTGTATAAACTTTTGCACTCCACTCTATAACTGCTCAGTGTTAGATGAGGGAGCTTTGCTCAGGCTTTTGACTTTATCACGTCATAAAAACTTAAATTCAGCTTAATGGTGATTGTTTTGTGTGTGTTAGATGAAAGGGAGTGTAAAGTAAGTGTGTGTGTGTGTGTGTGTGTGTGTGTGTGTGTGTTTAAAGATTCTGATCCCCCCGAAAGGACTGCTGCAGAAACTGAAGCGGGAGGCGGAGAATCCCCGCGAGGTCCTGGATCAGGTAACAGGAGTGTAAATGTTTATCATCAGAACTAAAGTCATTCATTCACAAAAATTCCACTGCGGTGTTTACAACAGTATTTAACTTATGTTTTTATATAAAATATAATATAGTAAGTAAGGTTGTGTATAATAGTAATAACTTGACGTGTGTGTGTCAGGTGAGGTACAGAGTGGAGTGGGCCAAGTACCAGGAGCGAGAGAGGAGGAAAGAGGAGGAGGAGCGAGAGAAAGAGCGTGTGGCGTACGCTCAGATCGACTGGCATGACTTCGTCGTCGTGGAGACGGTCGACTTCCAGCCCAACGAGCAAGGTGAGGAAGAGGAGTGGACAAAGATGTGTGTGTGAGAGAGATGGAGAGAGAGAGAGATGGACAGAGAGGGAGAGAGAGGGGGACAGCACCATGCAGAAAGTGTGTCGTTATTTTATTTTATTTGGAGTCAAAAATGAAACCAGTTTGTGTGATTTTACTTTGATCTCTTTTACTAATTGTGAGGAGTGTGTGTGTGTGTGTGTGTGTGTGTGTGTGTGTGTGTGTGTGTGTGTGTGTATGTGTGTGTGTAACATTGTCTGTGACGGATTTCTCTCAGGGAACTTCCCTCCCCCCACCACTCCTGAGGAACTGGGAGCTCGAATCCTGATCCAGGAGCGCTACGAGAAGTACGGAGAGAGTGAGGAGGTGGAGATGGAGGTGGAGAGCGAGGACGAGGAGGACGAGCGAGAGAACAGAAACGAAGGACACGCAACTCAGCTGGATCAGGACACGCAGCTGCAGGACATGGACGAGGTGAAGATGATGTCATCACACCATGTCCAGAACAGAAGCTTATAAAATGGTGACTACTCGGTGTGTTCTGGATTCGTCACGTCTCATGCCCCTGTGTGTGTGTGTGTGTGTGTGTGTGTGTGTGTGTGTGTGTGTCTGTGTGTGATATCTCGTAGGGTTCGGATGAAGATGAGGATTCGATGAAGGCTCCACTTCCTCCTGAAAACCCTATGCCTCCTCCTCTGCCTCCAACTCCAGACCAGGTCATCATCCGCAAAGACTACGACCCCAAGGGTAAGACCTCCAGACTCTCAGTATCTCATCCTGACCACAGAGGAACCTCCTGATTAAGGGTTCATCTCTCTCTCTCTCTCTCTCTCTCTCTCTCTCTCTCTCTCTCTCTCTCTCTCTCTCTCTCTCTCCCCCCACTCTCTCTCCATCCTCAGCCTCTAAGCCTCAGGCTGTGATGCCTCCCGGTGACGAGTTCCTCATCTCCCCGATCACGGGTGAGAGGATCCCGGCCAGTAAGATGCAGGAGCACATGCGTATCGGGCTGCTGGACCCGCGCTGGCTGGAGCAGCGAGACCGCAACCTCCGAGAACGACAGATCGAAGAGGAGGTGTACGCTCCCGGCCTGGACATCGAGAGCAGCCTGAAGCAGCTGGCCGAGAGAAGAACGGATATCTTCGGTGTGGAAGAAACCGCCATCGGGAAAAAGATCGGAGAGGAGGAGATCCAGAAACCCGAGGAGAAGGTCAGTGACGGAGGATGAACAATTACATTTTACAGTTTATTCTGTGCGCTTTATTTATGAACCGTGTGTGTGTAGGTGACGTGGGACGGTCACTCGGGCAGCATGGCGCGTACGCAGCAGGCCGCTCAGGCCAACATCACGCTGCAGGAGCAGATCGAAGCCATCCACAAAGCTAAAGGCCTGGTGCAGGAGGACGAGAACAAGGACAAGATCGGACCCAGCAAACCCAATGAGACCGGGTTGCCACCACTGCCCACCTCCGTGCCCACCCTGCCCAAGCCCAGCCCACCCATCACCACGGCTCCCAGAATGCCACCTGCAGTCAGTACCATCCCTCAACTCATAACACCTCTACTATCTATCTATCTAACGCTCTATAAATATATAATATAATACAATACCCTGCAGCTATTTACAGCATTAAAGGGGAAGTTCAGACACAATCATGCAAATTTGGCCAATTATAGTGGCACGTGTATGCTAATTTTTAATTTATACATTGTATCAATTGATGCGTCATAAACTGTGTTTATCCCTTTAATGCTGTACAGGTGCGTCTCAAAAAATTAGAGTATCGTGGAAAAATCCCCTCCCCCCGTTGTAATTTCATTCAAAAAGTGGAATATTCCAGATTCATTACACATAAAGTGAAATATTTCAAGCCTTTTTTAAATTTTATTTATTTATTTTTTTATTTATTTTAATCTTAATTACGATTTACACTTCATGGAAATCAAAAATCCAGTATCCCAAAATATTCAAATAAAGAATGTATAATACAGAGCACTCACTACATGTGAAAGTTCCACTTTTTGAATTACATTACGGGAAAAAATTAACTTTTCCATGATATTAAAATTTTTTGAGATGCACCTGTACAGATTGAGACTATCCCTTTAACGCTCTGTAGATTGAGACTATCCCTTTAATGCTTTACGGTCTGAGACTGTCCCTTTAATGGTTTACGGTCTGAGACTATCCCTTTAACGCTCTGTAGAACTGTTTCTTTAGAAAATGTTGGAAGTCAGTGGATGTGTGTCGTGGCAGGTTCCTCCTCCGCTGCGCACCACCTTGCTCTCCGCCATGCCCGTTATCCCGAGGCCCCCCATGGCCCCCGTGGTGCGCTTGACCCCCGGTCAGGTCCTGACCCCAATGCCTCCCATGGTGCACGCTCCTCGCATCAACGTGGTGCAGATGCCCCCGACCACACCCCACATCATGGCTCCTCGACCTCCACCCATGGTGGTGCCTGCAGGTGAGACCTTCAGAAGAACACGCAGCGCTGTTTTACTGAGAGAGAACCGAGCAGCAAACATCACTGTTTGTTTCTGTGTCCTGTAGCATTCGTACCTGCCCCTCCAGTGCCCCAGCCACCCAGTTCTGCCCCCGCCCCCATGCCACCCACCCACCCTCCTGCCCCACATGATGACGAGCCGGTGAACAAGAAGATGAAGACCGAGGACAACCTGATCCAGGAGGACGAGTTCCTGCGCAGAAACAAGGTGAACACACACACACACTGCTATTTGTGATTGATTAGCGCCCCCTGGTGTCCTTCAGTGAAGTTGAAGATTAATTCACCATTCTAATATGCATCAACGTGTGTGTGTGTGTGTGTGTGTGTGTGTGTGTGTGTGTGTGTGTGTGTGTGTGTGTGTGTATGATCTACACGTGTGTGTGTGTGTGTGTGATGTGTTTAAATGTACTTGTGATGATGTTTCAGGGTCCCGTGGCGGTCAAGGTTCAGGTTCCCAACATGCAGGACAAGACCGAATGGAAGCTGAACGGACAAGTGCTGAGCTTCACCCTGCCTCTCACAGACCAGGTAAATCAGTGTCTCTCTCTCTCTCACACACACATCATAGTGTTTATTCTTGTTCATTTCTACATTCATCCCATCGTTTCCTTTCTCAGATATCATCTCAAATCCCGATTCATTAAAAAAACTATTAATAATAAATAATGCTGATGTTCCAGTTCTCACCTGAGCGCTTTTATCCATTTTTAGGTGTCAGTGATAAAGGTTAAGATCCACGAGGCCACCGGGATGCCGGCCGGCAAACAGAAACTTCAGTACGAGGTAAAATACACTCTTTATTCTTTTATCCTATTCCCAAATAAATATATAAATCCGCTCTTTAGAGTTTTTCCGTGTGTTTAATCTCGGTGTGTTCAATGAGCTCCAATTCTATTACGTTCATAACTAGAACACATTAAGTGTGTGTTTAGAGTAAACCGATATTTACGCATGTAAGGAATAAAACAGTGTGTGTGTTGTACTGTTACTGGTAAATAATCGACGACAGGTTGCTGTAAAAGTTTTCCCGTAACAGCGCGTCACGGAGCGTTTTATTCCTCTTACACTGCAGCGATTTACCAACGATTACAATTCTGAATGTGTTTAAGATCG
Organism: Ictalurus furcatus; assembly: GCF_023375685.1. NCBI lineage: Eukaryota > Metazoa > Chordata > Actinopteri > Siluriformes > Ictaluridae > Ictalurus > Ictalurus furcatus. The sequence continues at coordinate 796,861 of NC_071259.1, read as the reverse complement.
TCACGTCGTGGTTTTTTTTTTGTTTTTTTGTTTTTTAATCCATTTATAGTTACCTACATTTACCTTGCACCTTTACGTCTGACTGACATTGGAGACTCCTTCTGTAAACGTTACATAAACATCTCCCCCTTACAGAAAACCTCACCACGTTGTTTCTAATCTGTACATCTCTGCGAACGAGTCGTTGCTATAGAAACGATAAGGTATCAGAACGAGCGCGGTAATATAAAGCCGGTGCTGTTGGAGGAAACGAACCAGGTTTGAGAATTCAGCAGCACTAAACAATGATGAACGCTAAAGCACGAGTGGGAATTAAGATGGTTAAAGGGGACGGGAGACGGCGCCGGAGAGGCCCGACGTGGTCCGAGTGAGCTCTGTAAATAAAGATTTATTTATTTATTTATTTTTACGTTTGAATAACGAGTCTGGAAGATTACTTTTGCGAAGTGTTTAGTAGTAACCCTAGGAGAGGGGAAAACTCTCTGGACCGAACTTTCAACACAATGATTAAAGAGATCACGAATGTTATAGACACTAGAATGGGCAGAGTTCTGGAGGCGGTTCAGGTCCGAATGACACGGCTACAGGCGATGATCCAGCGCGTGAGTGACGCAGAAGATCGTTCAAATGCTTCACTGAGCCGAGGTTAAATCTACGGATAATAACTAGTGATCATATCCATGACCTCGTCTGTAAGTTATTGTGAGGTAACACTAGATGGCGCTGATGCGTTTTTTTTTGTTTGTTTTTTTTAAGAAAAGAGCAGATTATATATTTACATTTCTAATTTAAACAACATTTAGCACAATTTCCGGTAATATTTTAATGCGTTAGGGTTTATTTAGCATTTGAATTGTGAATGAATCTGTTTTGTCTTTTTTTTTTTTTTTGTCTGCAGGGAATCTTCATTAAGGACTCCAACTCTCTGGCGTATTACAACATGAACAACGGATCTGTTATTCATCTGGCACTGAAGGAGAGAGGAGGGAGGAAGAAGTAGATCATCTCTGTGTGTGTGTGCGTGTGTTAGTGATGCAGTTGTAAATGAGCGTGTTTAATTAATTACGCAGCTCAGAATAAATCACTGCAGTGTAGAATATGAATATCTCCTTCCACAGCTGGAAACTCTCCTGATGTGATGTTTGATCAGTTATATTAAATAAGTTTAGTTGGATCTTATGTTTTTTTGTGTTTTTTTTTAATCTAATACATCAGTTAGGTCTCGAATCGGGTGCTCTTTAAGTAAACTCGTTAATATCTGAACGATCTACTGAGAGCAGAACCAGGCTATGAAACGGTCTGATGTTGTTTGAGCTGTGTTCTCCAATCTGATTGGTCAGAAGGTGTTGATTAATTTCCCATAAACATGCAGCTGCAAAAGACAGCTCTGTATTACTGCGCCTGTTTTAATTCTTGACCGTTTCTATAGTAACGGCTCATTCGCAGGGACTTGTACGGCTGACGCTCCAGTGATGATGAGCAGATTAAAAATGTGTGTAATCGTCGATTTGGTGAAGTCTTAACGTTTATGGAAGGAGTCTCCAGTGTCATCAAATGTAACCGTAAGCGGATAATAAAAAAAAAGTGTCTGCTTTAATTCTCTAATAAAAAATATACACATGTGGACATCCTGTTTGTTGACTTCATTTCTATAACAGCAGCTGAGAGTGTGTGTGTGAAAGTAAAAACACACATTAAACCTTGTCATGGTTTTTGCAGGCTGTACACACACACTCTCTGACCTGTGTAAACATGCTCCTCACTCAGCTGTTTAAAGTGTTTACCAGGAGTGGGGTTTGAACCCACGAGGACACACATCCATTGGATCTTAAGTCCAACGCCTTAACCACTCGGCCATCCTGGTCCTGATGCTGTCGTTCCCCCCTCCCTCATAGTTACTGCACAAGTAAAATTAATGCACGTCTAATAACGTGAAGAAGGGTTTTTTGTTTGTTTTTAAATAAAATCTAGTGTTAAAAATAATTTAGGATTTTAAAATTTTTTTTGCTAAATACAATTAAAAAATGACAATTATTTGTTAAACATTAAAAAAAAAACTCCAAACAACAGGGGTTTATAATGTTATAAAAATATAAATATTTTTAAAAAATGACACTAGTGTAACATTTAATTAGCATTTAACCATAAAGTTGTCCCGTGTTTTATTTAAATATTTTTTAACCAACAAAATAACAAACACCTACTACATATAATTAGTTCACCATCATTTCTAGATTCTTGCACGACGTTTTACAATAAACTTCATTTTTATATCAGTACAACAGCACAGCGATTATTATTTTTTAAATAAATGTTTTATTTAAATATTTATATATATTATGTATCGATTCCGAATATAAAGTGCAACAAATGAGTCAACAAATGAAATATTTACCCGTTTCTACCTTCATGTTATAAACTTGACTTTTATAACAGCGTCTTTTATTTTACCGGATGTTGCGTTGTAACCGGAAGTGGCGCCTTGGTGAAGTGTTTCGCGCGAGATACCAAAGCAGTGTCCGGTGTTTACGGCCTTCAGGTTCGTTTATTTTCTACAACATTTACATTTTAGAGTAAAACTAAGCTTTAAATTTGATTCCCGAGAATGTTTTTGTATTTTCACATGAACTATAAACATCAGCGCAGTCAGTGTTTATAACATCAGCTGGAGATTAGCTGTGTATTTAATCCTCCACTGTTCACTCATGCTGTAATGTAGTTTATTATTCTATTCACTTTAAAAAGATTCAGTCATATATCATCATAATCATATGAATCTGTAATATAATTAACATCAGCTAGTTAAACATTACAGGTAAAACCTTTTTCCTGTTCTTATTCCTTATTTAATTAAAATGATTAATGATGCGATTAAAATCGATCAATTAAGATTTTATTTATATTAATATCCAATACCTTGTTTTGAATTTTTCTTTATTTTTAAAATAGTAAAATTGCTGATGGTACAAAAGTCTAAGGCAAACTGAAAAGGTCAAAAATGATTATTTGTTGCTTTGATGTTCCTTTATTATAAGAAATGCCTAAATACTGGAGTTTAAAAACCCCCACAAATGTTGATCTGCCTTTCTTGATATTATGTGAATATTATTTAATGAGATATCTACCTGTTAATACTAATTTGGGAGTTGTTGCTGCTGTCACAGTGCTTTATTTATTCATGTTAATTTCACTCTCGGGTCGTGTCGAGTTGCTTTATTTATTTTTTCGTTCTGTCATATTTTTTCAGTTGTAACAGAGTCATGTTCTCGGACGTCACGGTGCCGAAGGAGACGCTGCTCCGTCCTCCGAGCTCCGACGCGCCGGTGTTCGAGCGAGAAGAGCCGTCCTACTCCGGCTGCTCGGGGTGTTTCCGTCTCGGAGAGCGCAGCTTCAGCCGTCAGTACGCTCACATCTACGCCACGCGCCTCATGCAGATGCGGGAGATCCTGGTCGACCGAGCGCGGCAGAAATGGGGTGAGGACTCACTCAGGCTTCTCAATTATAATCACCAGGGCGGGCCATATATCAATATATCATCGCTATTGTGATAAAAGATTACACGATATACTGTTATGAGATATTGTTGGTATACTGTTTCTTTTTTTGTTTTTAAACATTTTTAATAATTACAAATTAAAGTATGATGTGTAACGAGTCCCCGCGCACGAGCTGTTGCTATGGAAACGGTAACAGAATCAGAACGAGCGCGTTAATGTAGCCCGCGCTACTGTCAGAGCTGCTGTTATAGAGAACTAATCAACACCGTCTGACCAATCAGAAGTCCAGGATTCAGCAGCGCCGCCATGGTGTAAAAGAAACGGATTAAATCTCAGCTCTTGGGTTTCTTTCGTCGGAGGGAAACGCGTGCAGACGTGAAATCTCGTTGCGTTTTGTTCACTAAGCGCGATAAACGGCGTGCGTTTCAGGGACGGCGGTGCCGATCAGGAAGCTGTGTGACCTGGAGACGGGCGAGAGGTGTGTGATCGTGGGCACGCTGTTCAAACACATGGAGCTGCAGCCGTCCATCCTGAAGGAGATCAGTGAGGAGGTGGGGAAAATAAAAAAAAAGA